>NC_091210.1:34019413-34057376 GCF_040958095.1 Procambarus clarkii
ATCATTTGTATTGGAAACAACATTGTCATATGTCTTTTTTTGGATCTAAATAATACGAAACCTCGCTCTATGATTTGAAGTTAAAATCCGCAAATATGGTTAAATAGTGACTTTTTTCACGTTTTTCATGTAGTTTGATATTACGTAAATATATTCATTTTTACCAATATTTCGATACTATTTCATGTAGTATCACGATATGTGATTTGGCCTTCAAATCTCAGAATTTCGCATAATATTGCATTTTAAGCAAGTTTTCTTGCATTTTGTTTCGTACGAAAAATCATCGAATTTAGCAATATTTTGACGTTTATCATCTCCTTTTCCTTCATGTGATTTAAACAAAATATCATCGAATTAGGCAATATTTTGCCGATTTCCACGTTTTTGTGAATTTTCAGGCAATGGGTATTACTTCATATATATACGATAAAAATGATGCAAACACATAATTGATTAGATAATAACCTTAAATACTTCATTTTCAATCAACTATTTGTTTCTCGTTAAAATATTGAGTAAGATATTGAAAAGGGGAGAAGTTCTGTTTTTATTGCATATATCGACGTTTCAGCCGGAATAGAGCGGTTTTACGTGTACATCTTCCATCGGTAATATAAACGGAAAATCAGGAACATTTTAGTTAATTCGAATGAAAACACATTGATTTTTATCATTTGTATTGGAAACAACATTGTCATATGTCTTTTTTTGGATCTAAATAATACGAAACCTCGCTCTATGATTTGAAGTTAAAATCCTCAAATATCAAGAACACGGAAATATATCAAGACGGAAAATCAAGAACACTATAGTTAATTCTAATGAAAACACATTTTTTCATCATTTGTATTGGAAACAACATTGTCATATGTCTTTCTTTGGATCTAAATAATACGAAACCTCGCTCTATGATTTGAAGTTAAAATCCTCAAATATGGTTAAATAGTGACTTTTTTCACGTTTTTCATGTAGTTTGATATTACGTAAATATATTCATTTTTACCAATATTTCGATACTATTTCGTGTAGTATCACGATATGTGATTTGGCCTTCAAATCTCAGAATTTCGCATAATATTGCATTTTAAGCAAGTTTTCTTGCATTTTGTTTCGTACGAAAAATCATCGAATTTAGCAATATTTTGACGTTTATCATCTCCTTTTCCTTCATGTGATTTAAACAAAATATCATCGAATTAGGCAATATTTTGCCGATTTCCACGTTTTTGTGAATTTTCAGTCAATGGGTATTACTTCATATATATACGATAAAAATGATGCAAACACATAATTGATTAGATAATAACCTTAAATACTTAATTTTCAATCAACTATTTGTTTCTCGTTAAAATTCTGAGTAAGATATTGAAAAGGGGAGAAGTTCGGTTTTTATTGCATATATCGACGTTTCAGCCGGATTAGAGCGGTTTTACGTGTACATCTTCCCTTGTTAATATAAACGGAAAATCAAGAACACTATAGTTAATTCTAATGAAAACACATTTTTTCATCATTTGTATTGGAAACAACATTGTCATATGTCTTTCTTTGGATCTAAATAATACGAAACCTCGCTCTATGATTTGAAGTTAAAATCCTCAAATATCAAGAACACGGAAATATATCAAGACGGAAAATCAAGAACACTATAGTTAATTCAAATGAAAACACATTTTTTCATCATTTGTATTGGAAACAACATTGTCATATGTCTTTCTTTGGATCTAAATAATACGAAACCTCGCTCTATGATTTGAAGTTAAAATCCGCAAATATGGTTAAATAGTGACTTTTTTCACGTTTTTCATGTAGTTTGATATTACGTAAATATATTCATTTTTACCAATATTTCGATACTATTTCATGTAGTATCACGATATGTGATTTGGCCTTCAAATCTCAGAATTTCGCATAATATTGCATTTTAAGCAAGTTTTCTTGCATTTTGTTTCGTACGAAAAATCATCGAATTTAGCAATATTTTGAGGTTTATCATCTCCTTTTCCTTCATGTGATTTAAACAAAATATCATCGAATTAGGCAATATTTTGCCGATTTCCTCGTTTTTGTGAATTTTCAGGCAATGGGTATTACTTCATATATATACGATAAAAATGATGCAAACACATAATTGATTAGATAATAACCTTAAATACTTCATTTTCAATCAACTATTTGTTTCTCGTTAAAATATTGAGTAAGATATTGAAAAGGGGAGAAGTTCTGTTTTTATTGCATATATCGACGTTTCAGCCGGAATAGAGCGGTTTTACGTGTACATCTTCCATCGGTAATATAAACGGAAAATCAGGAACATTTTAGTTAATTCTAATGAAAACACATTGATTTTTATCATTTGTATTGGAAACAACATTGTCATATGTCTTTTTTTGGATCTAAATAATACGAAACCTCGCTCTATGATTTGAAGTTAAAATCCTCAAATATCAAGAACACGGAAATATATCAAGACGGAAAATCAAGAACACTATAGTTAATTCTAATGAAAACACATTTTTTCATCATTTGTATTGGAAACAACATTGTCATATGTCTTTCTTTGGATCTAAATAATACGAAACCTCGCTCTATGATTTGAAGTTAAAATCCTCAAATATGGTTAAATAGTGACTTTTTTCACGTTTTTCATGTAGTTTGATATTACGTAAATATATTCATTTTTACCAATATTTCGATACTATTTCGTGTAGTATCACGATATGTGATTTGGCCTTCAAATCTCAGAATTTCGCATAATATTGCATTTAAACAAGTTTTCTTGCATTTTGTTTCGTACGAAAAATCATCGAATTTAGCAATATTTTGACGTTTATCATCTCCTTTTCCTTCATGTGATTTAAACAAAATATCATCGAATTAGGCAATATTTTGCCGATTTCCACGTTTCTGTGAATTTTCAGTCAATGGGTATTACTTCATATATATACGATAAAAATGATGCAAACACATAATTGATTAGATAATAACCTTAAATACTTCATTTTCAATCAACTATTTGTTTCTCGTTAAAATTCTGAGTAAGATATTGAAAAGGGGAGAAGTTCTCTTTTTATTGCATATATCGACGTTTCAGCCGGAATAGAGCGGTTTTACGTGTACATCTTCCATCGGTAATATAAACGGAAAATCAGGAACATTTTAGTTAATTCTAATGAAAACACATTGATTTTTATCATTTGTATTGGAAACAACATTGTCATATGTCTTTTTTTGGATCTAAATAATACGAAACCTCGCTCTATGATTTGAAGTTAAAATCCTCAAATATGGTTATATAGTGACTTTTTCACGTTTTTCATGTAGTTTGATATTACGTAAATATATTCATTTTTACCAATATTTCGATACTATTTCATGTAGTATCACGATATGTGATTTGGCCTTCATATCTCAGAATTTCGCATAATATTGCATTTTAAGCAAGTTTTCTTGCATTTTGTTCCGTACGAAAAATCATCGAATTTAGCAATATTTTGACGTTTATCATCTCCTTTTCCTTCATGTGATTTAAACAAAATATCATCGAGTTAGGCAATATTTTTCCGTTTTCCACGTTTTTGTGAATTTTCCGTCCATGGGTATTACTTCATATATATACGATAAAAATGATGCAAACACATAATTGATTAGATAATAACCTTAAATACTTCATTTTCAATCATCTATTTGTTTCTCGTTAAAATACTGAGTAAGATATTGAAAAGGGGAGAAGTTCGGTTTTTATTGCATATATCGACGTTTCAGCCGGATTAGAGCGGTTTTACGTGTACATCTTCCCTTGTTAATATAAACGGAAAATCAAGAACACTATAGTTAATTCTAATGAAAACACATTTTTTCATCATTTGTATTGGAAACAACATTGTCATATGTCTTTCTTTGGATCTAAATAATACGAAACCTCGCTCTATGATTTGAAGTTAAAATCCTCAAATATCAAGAACACGGAAATATATCAAGACGGAAAATCAAGAACACTATAGTTAATTCTAATGAAAACACATTTTTTCATCATTTGTATTGGAAACAACATTGTCATATGTCTTTCTTTGGATCTAAATAATACGAAACCTCGCTCTATGATTTGAAGTTAAAATCCTCAAATATGGTTAAATAGTGACTTTTTCACGTTTTTCATGTAGTTTGATATTACGTAAATATATTCATTTTTACCAATATTTCGATACTATTTCATGTAGTATCACGATATGTGATTTGGCCTTCAAATCTCAGAATTTCGCATAATATTGCATTTTAAGCAAGTTTTCTTGCATTTTGTTTCGTACGAAAAATCATCGAATTTAGCAATATTTTGACGTTTATCATCTCCTTTTCCTTCATGTGATTTAAACAAAATATCATCGAATTAGGCAATATTTTGCCGATTTCCACGTTTTTGTGAATTTTCAGTCAATGGGTATTACTTCATATATATATATACGATAAAAATGATGCAAACACATAATTGATTAGATAATAACCTTAAATACTTCATTTTCAATCAACTATTTGTTTCTCGTTAAAATTCTGAGTAAGATATTGAAAAGGGGAGAAGTTCGGTTTTTATTGCATATATCGACGTTTCAGCCGGATTAGAGCGGTTTTACGTGTACATCTTCCCTCGTTAATATAAACGGAAAATCAAGAACATTATAGTTAATTCTAATGAAAACACATTGTTTTTTATCATTTGTATTGGAAACAACATTGTCATATGTCTTTTCTTGGAACTAAATAATTCGAAACCTCGCTCTATGATTTGAAAGTAAAATCCTCAAATATGGTAAAATAGTGACTTTTTTCACGTTTTTCATGTAGTTTGATATTACTTAAATATATTCATTTATACCAATATTTCGATACTATTTCATGTAGTATCACGATATGTGATTTGGCCTTCAAATCTCAGAATTTCGCATAATATTGCATTTTAAGCAAGTTTTCTTGCATTTTGTTTCGTACGAAAAATCATCGAATTTAGCAATATTTTGACGTTTATCATCCCCTTTTCCTTTATTTGATTTAAACAAAATATCATCGAATTAGGCAATATTTTGCCGTTTTTCCACGTTTTTGTGAATTTTCATTCTATGGGTATTAATTCATTATATATACGATACAAATGATACAAACACATAATTGATTAGATAATAACCTTAAATACTTCATTTTCAATCAACTATTAAAATACTCTCGTTAAAATAAATCTCGTTAAAATACTGAGTAAGATATTGAAAAGGGGAGAAGTTCTGTTTTTATTGCATATATCGACGTTTCAGCCGGAATAGAGCGGTTTTACGTGTACATCTTCCATCGGTAATATAAACGGAAAATCAGGAACATTTTAGTTAATTCTAATGAAAACACATTGATTTTTATCATTTGTATTGGAAACAACATTGTCATATGTCTTTTTTTGGATCTAAATAATACGAAACCTCGCTCTATGATTTGAAGTTAAAATCCGCAAATATGGTTAAATAGTGACTTTTTTCACGTTTTTCATGTAGTTTCATATAACGTAAATATATTCATTTTTACCAATATTTCGATACTATTTCATGTAGTATCACGATATGTGATTTGGCCTTCAAATCTCAGAATTTCGCATAATATTGCATTTTAAGCAAGTTTTCTTGCATTTTGTTTCGTACGAAAAATCATCGAATTTAGCAATATTTTGACGTTTATCATCTCCTTTTCCTTCATGTGATTTAAACAAAATATCATCGAATTAGGCAATATTTTGCCGATTTCCACGTTTTTGTGAATTTTCAGGCAATGGGTATTACTTCATATATATACGATAAAAATGATGCAAACACATCATTGATTAGATAATAACCTTAAATACTTCATTTTCAATCAACTATTTGTTTCTCGTTAAAATATTGAGTAAGATATTGAAAAGGGGAGAAGTTCTGTTTTTATTGCATATATCGACGTTTCAGCCGGAATAGAGCGGTTTTACGTGTACATCTTCCATCGGTAATATAAACCGAAAATCAGGAACATTTTAGTTAATTCGAATGAAAACACATTGATTTTTATCATTTGTATTGGAAACAACATTGTCATATGTCTTTTTTTGGATCTAAATAATACGAAACCTCGCTCTATGATTTGTAGTTAAAATCCTCAAATATCAAGAACACGGAAATATATCAAGACGGAAAATCAACAACACTATAGTTAATTCTAATGAAAACACATTTTTTCATCATTTGTATTGGAAACAACATTGTCATATGTCTTTCTTTGGATCTAAATAATACGAAACCTCGCTCTATGATTTGAAGTTAAAATCCTCAAATATGGTTAAATAGTGACTTTTTTCACGTTTTTCATGTAGTTTGATATTACGTAAATATATTCATTTTTACCAATATTTCGATACTATTTCGTGTAGTATCACGATATGTGATTTGGCCTTCAAATCTCAGAATTTCGCATAATATTGCATTTTAAGCAAGTTTTCTTGCATTTTGTTTCGTACGAAAAATCATCGAATTTAGCAATATTTTGACGTTTATCATCTCCTTTTCCTTCATGTGATTTAAACAAAATATAGGCAATATTTTGCCGATTTCCACGTTTTTGTGAATTTTCAGTCAATGGGTATTACTTCATATATATACGATAAAAATGATGCAAACACATAATTGATTAGATAATAACCTTAAATACTTCATTTTCAATCAACTATTTGTTTCTCGTTAAAATTCTGAGTAAGATATTGAAAAGGGGAGAAGTTCTGTTTTTATTGCATATATCGACGTTTCAGCCGGAATAGAGCGGTTTTACGTGTACATCTTCCATCGGTAATATAAACGGAAAATCAGGAACATTTTAGTTAATTCTAATGAAAACACATTGATTTTTATCATTTGTATTGGAAATAACATTGTCATATGTCTTTTTTTGGATCTAAATAATACGAAACCTCGCTCTATGATTTGAAGTTAAAATCCTCAAATATGGTTATATAGTGACTTTTTCACGTTTTTCATGTAGTTTGATATTACGTAAATATATTCATTTTTACCAATATTTCGATACTATTTCATGTAGTATCACGATATGTGATTTGGCCTTCATATCTCAGAATTTCGCATAATATTGCATTTTAAGCAAGTTTTCTTGCATTTTGTTCCGTACGAAAAATCATCGAATTTAGCAATATTTTGACGTTTATCATCTCCTTTTCCTTCATGTGATTTAAACAAAATATCATCGAGTTAGGCAATATTTTTCCGTTTTCCACGTTTTTGTGAATTTTCCGTCCATGGGTATTACTTCATATATATACGATAAAAATGATGCAAACACATAATTGATTAGATAATAACCTTAAATACTTCATTTTCAATCATCTATTTGTTTCTCGTTAAAATACTGAGTAAGATATTGAAAAGGGGAGAAGTTCGGTTTTTATTGCATATATCGACGTTTCAGCCGGATTAGAGCGGTTTTACGTGTACATCTTCCCTCGTTAATATAAACGGAAAATCAAGAACACTATAGTTAATTCTAATGAAAACACATTTTTTCATCATTTGTATTGGAAACAACATTGTCATATGTCTTTCTTTGGATCTAAATAATACGAAACCTCGCTCTATGATTTGAAGTTAAAATCCTAAAATATCAAGAACACGGAAATATATCAAGACGGAAAATCAAGAACACTATAGTTAATTCTAATGAAAACACATTTTTTCATCATTTGTATTGGAAACAACATTGTCATATGTCTTTCTTTGGATCTAAATAATACGAAACCTCGCTCTATGATTTGAAGTTAAAATCCTCAAATATGGTTAAATAGTGACTTTTTCACGTTTTTCATGTAGTTTGATATTACGTAAATATATTCATTTTTACCAATATTTCGATACTATTTCATGTAGTATCACGATATGTGATTTGGCCTTCAAATCTCAGAATTTCGCATAATATTGCATTTTAAGCAAGTTTTCTTGCATTTTGTTTCGTACGAAAAATCATCGAATTTAGCAATATTTTGACGTTTATCATCTCCTTTTCCTTCATGTGATTTAAACAAAATATCATCGAATTAGGCAATATTTTGCCGATTTCCACGTTTTTGTGAATTTTCAGTCAATGGGTATTACTTCATATATATATACGATAAAAATGATGCAAACACATAATTGATTAGATAATAACCTTAAATACTTCATTTTCAATCAACTATTTGTTTCTCGTTAAAATTCTGAGTAAGATATTGAAAAGGGGAGAAGTTCTGTTTTTATTGCATATATCGACGTTTCAGCCGGAATAGAGCGGTTTTACGTGTACATCTTCCATCGGTAATATAAACGGAAAATCAGGAACATTTTAGTTAATTCTAATGAAAACACATTGTTTTTTATCATTTGTATTGGAAACAACATTGTCATATGTCTTTTCTTGGAACTAAATAATTCGAAACCTCGCTCTATGATTTGAAAGTAAAATCCTCAAATATGGTAAAATAGTGACTTTTTTCACGTTTTTCATGTAGTTTGATATTACGTAAATATATTCATTTATACCAATATTTCGATACTATTTCATGTAGTATCACGATATGTGATTTGGCCTTCAAATCTCAGAATTTCGCATAATATTGCATTTTAAGCAAGTTTTCTTGCATTTTGTTTCGTACGGAAAATCATCGAATTTAGTAATATTTTGACGTTTATCATCCCCTTTTCCTTTATTTGATTTAAACAAAATATCATCGAATTAGGCAATATTTTGCCGTTTTTCCACGTTTTTGTGAATTTTCATTCTATGGGTATTAATTCATTATATATACGATAAAAATGATACAAACACATAATTGATTAGATAATAACCTTAAATACTTCATTTTCAATCAACTATTAAAATACTCTCGTTAAAATAAATCTCGTTAAAATACTGAGTAAGATATTGAAAAGGGGAGAAGTTCTGTTTTTATTGCATATATCGACGTTTCAGCCGGAATAGAGCGGTTTTACGTGTACATCTTCCATCGGTAATATAAACGGAAAATCAGGAACATTTAAGTTAATTCTAATGAAAACACATTGTTTTTTATCATTTGTATTGGAAACAACATTGTCATATGTCTTTTCCTGGAACTAAATAATACGAAACCTCGCTCTATGATTTGAAGGTAAAATCCTCAAATATGGTAAAATAGTGACTTTTTCACGTTAATCATGTAGTTTGATATTACGCAAATATATTCATTTTTACCACTATTTCGATACTATTTCATGTAGTATCACGATATGTGATTTGGCCTTCAAATCTCAGAATTTCGCATAATATTGCATTTTTAGCAAGTTTTCTTGCATTTTGTTTCGTACGAAAAATCATCGAATTTAGCAATATTTTGACGTTTATCATCTCATTTTCATTCATGTTATTTAAACAAAATATCATCGAGTTAGGCAATATTTTTCCGTTTTCCACGTTTTTGTGAATTTTCCGTCCATGGGTATTAATTCATATATATACGATAAAAATGATGCAAACACATAATTGATTAGATAATAACCTTAAATACTTCATTTTCAATCATCTATTTGTTTCTCGTTAAAATACTGAGTAAGATATTGAAAAGGGGAGAAGTTCGGTTTTTATTGCATATATCGACGTTTCAGCCGGATTAGAGCGGTTTTACGTGTACATCTTCCCTCGTTAATATAAACGGAAAATCAAGAACACTATAGTTAATTCTAATGAAAACACATTTTTTCATCATTTGTATTGGAAACAACATTGTCATATGTCTTTCTTTGGATCTAAATAATACGAAACCTCGCTCTATGATTTGAAGTTAAAATCCTCAAATATCAAGAACACGGAAATATATCAAGACGGAAAATCAAGAACACTATAGTTAATTCTAATGAAAACACATTGATTTTTATCATTTGTATTGGAAACAACATTGTCATATGTCTTTTTTTGGATCTAAATAATACGAAACCTCGCTCTATGATTTGAAGTTAAAATCCTCAAATATCAAGAACACGGAAATATATCAAGACGGAAAATCAAGAACACTATAGTTAATTCTAATGAAAACACATTGATTTTTATCATTTGTATTGGAAACAACATTGTCATATGTCTTTTTTTGGATCTAAATAATACGAAACCTCGCTCTATGATTTGAAGTTAAAATCCTCAAATATGGTTATATAGTGACTTTTTCACGTTTTTCATGTAGTTTGATATTACGTAAATATATTCATTTTTACCAATATTTCGATACTATTTCATGTAGTATCACGATATGTGATTTGGCCTTCATATCTCAGAATTTCGCATAATATTGCATTTTAAGCAAGTTTTCTTGCATTTTGTTTCGTACGAAAAATCATCGAATTTAGCAATATTTTGACGTTTATCATCTCCATTTCCTTCATGTGATTTAAACAAAATATCATCGAATTAGGCAATATTTTGCCGATTTCCACGTTTTTGTGAATTTTCAGTCAATGGGTATTACTTCATATATATATACGATAAAAATGATGCAAACACATAATTGATTAGATAATAACCTTAAATACTTCATTTTCAATCAACTATTTGTTTCTCGTTAAAATACTGAGTAAGATATTGAAAAGGGGAGAAGTTCGGTTTTTATTGCATATATCGACGTTTCAGCCGGATTAGAGCGGTTTTACGTGTACATCTTCCCTCGTTAATATAAACGGAAAATCAAGAACATTATAGGTAATTCTGATGAAAACACATTGTTTTTTATGATTTGTATTGGAAACAACATTGTCATATGTCTTTTCCTGGAACTAAATTATACGAAACCTCGCTCTATGATTTGAAGGTAAAATCCTCAAATATGGTAAAATAGTGACTTTTTCACGTTAATCATGTAGTTTGATATTACGCAAATATATTCATTTTTACCACTATTTCGATACTATTTCATGTAGTATCACGATATGTGATTTGGCCTTCAAATCTCAGAATTTCGCATAATATTGCATTTTTAGCAAGTTTTCTTGCATTTTGTTTCGTACGAAAAATCATCGAATTTAGCAATATTTTGACGTTTATCATCTCATTTTCCTTCATGTTATTTAAACAAAATATCATCGAGTTAGGCAATATTTTTCCATTTTCCACGTTTTTGTGAATTTTCCGTCCATGGGTATTAATTCATATATATACGATAAAAATGATGCAAACACATAATTGATTAGATAATAACCTTAAATACTTCATTTTCAATCATCTATTTGTTTCTCGTTAAAATACTGAGTAAGATATTGAAAAGGGGAGAAGTTCGGTTTTTATTGCATATATCGACGTTTCAGCCGGATTAGAGCGGTTTTACGTGTACATCTTCCCTCGTTAATATAAACGGAAAATCAAGAACACTATAGTTAATTCTAATGAAAACACATTGTTTTTCATCATTTGTATTGGAAACAACATTGTCATATGTCTTTCTTTGGATCTAAATAATACGAAACCTCGCTCTATGATTTGAAGTTAAAATCCTCATATATGGTTAAATAGTGACTTTTTTCACGTTTTTCATGTAGTTTGATATTACGTAAATATATTCATTTTTACCAATATTTCGATACTATTTCATGTAGTATCACGAAATGTGATTTGGCCTTCAAATCTCAGAATTTCGCATAATATTGCATTTTAAGCAAGTTTTCTTGCATTTTGTTTCGTACGAAAAATCATCGAATTTAGCAATATTTTGACGTTTATCATCTCCTTTTCCTTCATGTGATTTAAACAAAATATCATCGAATTAGGCAATATTTTGCCGATTTCCACGTTTTTGTGAATTTTCATTCAATGGGTATTACTTCATATATATACGATAAAAATGATGCAAACACATAATTGATTAGATAATAACCTTAAATACTTCATTTTCAATCATCTATTTGTTTCTCGTTAAAATACTGAGTAAGATATTGAAAAGGGGAGAAGTTCGGTTTTTATTGCATATATCGACGTTTCAGCCGGATTAGAGCGGTTTTACGTGTACATCTTCCCTCGTTAATATAAACGAAAAATCAAAAACACTATAGTTAATTCTAATGAAAACACATTTTTTCATCATTTGTATTGGAAACAACATTGTCATATGTCTTTCTTTGGATCTAAATAATACGAAACCTCGCTCTATGATTTGAAGTTAAAATCCTCAAATGTCAAGAACACGGAAATATATCAAGACGGAAAATCAAGAACACTATAGTTAATTCTAATGAAAACACATTTTTTCATCATTTGTATTGGAAACAACATTGTCATATGTCTTTCTTTGGATCTAAATAATACGAAACCTCGCTCTATGATTTGAAGTTAAAATCCTCAAATATGGTTAAATAGTGACTTTTTTCACGTTTTTCACGTAGTTTGATATTACGTAAATATATTCATTTTTACCAATATTTCGATACTATTTCATGTAGTATCACGATATGTGATTTGGCCTTCAAATCTCAGAATTTCGCATAATATTGCATTTTAAGCAAGTTTTCTTGCAATTTGTTTCGTACCAAAAATCATCGAATTTAGCAATATTTTGACGTTTATCATCTCCTTTTCCTTCATGTGATTTAAACAAAATATCATCGAATTAGGCAATATTTTGCTGATTTCCACGTTTTTGTGAATTTTCAGTCAATGGGTATTACTTCATATATATACGATAAAAATGATGCAAACACATAGTTGATTAGATAATAACCTTAAATACTTCATTTTCAATCAACTATTTGTTTCTCGTTAAAATTCTGAGTAAAAAGGGGAGAAGTTCTGTTTTTATTGCATATATCGACGTTTCAGCCGGAATAGCGCGGTTTTACGTGTACATCTTCCATCGGTAATATAAACGGAAAATCAGGAACATTTTAGTTAATTCTAATGAAAACACATTGATTTTTATCATTTGTATTGGAAACAACATTGTCATATGTCTTTTTTTGGATCTAAATAATACGAAACCTCGCTCTATGATTTGAAGTTAAAATCCTCAAATATGGTTATATAGTGACTTTTTCACGTTTTTCATGTAGTTTGATATTACGTAAATATATTCATTTTTACCAATATTTCGATACTATTTCATGTAGTATCACGATATGTGATTTGGCCTTCATATCTCAGAATTTCGCATAATATTGCATTTTAACCAAGTTTTCTTGCATTTTGTTTCGTACGAAAAATCATCGAATTTAGCAATATTTTGACGTTTATCATCTCCTTTTCCTTCATGTGATTTAAACAAAATATCATCGAATTAGGCAATATTTTGCCGATTTCCACGTTTTTGTGAATTTTCAGTCAATGGGTATTACTTCATATATATACGATAAAAATGATGCAAACACATAATGGATTAGATAATAACCTTAAATACTTCATTTTCAATCAACTATTAAAATACTCTCGTTAAAATAAATCTCGTTAAAATACTGAGTAAGATATTGAAAAGGGGAGAAGTTCTGTTTTTATTGCATATATCGACGTTTCAGCCGGAATAGAGCGGTTTTACGTGTACATCTTCCATCGGTAATATAAACGGAAAATCAGGAACATTTAAGTTAATTCTAATGAAAACACATTGTTTTTTATCATTTGTATTGGAAACAACATTGTCATATGTCTTTTCCTGGAACTAAGTAATACGAAACCTCGCTCTATGATTTGAAGGTAAAATCCTCAAATATGGTAAAATAGTGTCTTTTTCACGTTAATCATGTAGTTTGATATTACGCAAATATATTCATTTTTACCAATATTTCGATACTATTTCATGTAGTATCACGATATGTGATTTGGCCTTTAAATCTCAGAATTTCGCATAATATTGCATTTTAAGCAAGTTTTCTTGCATTTTGTTTCGTACGAAAAATCATCGAATTTAGCAATATTTTGACGTTAATCATCCCCTTTCCTTTATTTGATTTAAACAAAATATCATCGAATTAGGCAATATTTTGCCGTTTTTCCACGTTTTTGTGAATTTTCATTCTATGGGTATTAATTCAATATATATACCATAAAAATGATACAAACACATAATTGATTAGATAATAACCGTAAATACTTCATTTTCAATCAACTATTTGTTTCTCGTTAAAATACTGAGTAAGATATTGAAAAGGGGAGAAGTTCGGTTTTTATTGCATATATCGACGTTTCAGCCGGATTAGAGCGGTTTTACGTGTACATCTTCCCTCGTTAATATAAACGGAAAATCAAGAACACTATAGTTAATTCTAATGAAAACACATTGTTTTTCATCATTTGTATTGGAAACAACATTGTCATATGTCTTTCTTTGGATCTAAATAATACGAAACCTCGCTCTATGATTTGAAGGTAAAATCCTCAAATATGGTAAAATAGTGACTTTTTCACGTTAATCATGTAGTTTGATATTACGCAAATATATTCATTTTTACCACTATTTCGATACTATTTCATGTAGTATCACGATATGTGATTTGGCCTTCAAATCGCATAATTTCGCATAATATTGCATTTTAAGCAAGTTTTCTTGCATTTTGTTTCGTACGAAAAATCATCGAATTTAGCAATATTTTGACGTTTATCATCTCATTTTCCTTCATGTTATTTAAACAAAATATCATCGAGTTAGGCAATATTTTTCCGTTTTCCACGTTTTTGTGAATTTTCCGTCCATGGGTATTAATTCATATATATACGATAAAAATGATGCAAACACATAATTGATTAGATAATAACCTTAAATACTTCATTTTCAATCATCTATTTGTTTCTCGTTAAAATACTGAGTAAGATATTGAAAAGGGGAGAAGTTCGGTTTTTATTGCATATATCGACGTTTCAGCCGGATTAGAGCGGTTTTACGTGTACATCTTCCCTCGTTAATATAAACGGAAAATCAAGAACACTATAGTTAATTCTAATGAAAACACATTGTTTTTCATCATTTGTATTGGAAACAACATTGTCATATGTCTTTCTTTGGATCTAAATAATACGAAACCTCGCTCTATGATTTGAAGTTAAAATCCTCAAATATGGTTAAATAGTGACTTTTTTCACGTTTTTCATGTAGTTTGATATTACGTAAATATATTCATTTTTACCAATATTTCGATACTATTTCATGTAGTATCACGATATGTGATTTGGCCTTCAAATCTCAGAATTTCGCATAATATTGCATTTTAAGCAAGTTTTCTTGCATTTTGTTTCGTACGAAAAATCATCGAATTTAGCAATATTTTGAGGTTTATCATCTCCTTTTCCTTCATGTGATTTAAACAAAATATCATCGAATTAGGCAATATTTTGCCGATTTCCACGTTTTTGTGAATTTTCACTCAATGGGTATTACTTCATATATATATACGATAAAAATGATGCAAACACATAATTGATTAGATAATAACCTTAAATACTTCATTTTCAATCAACTATTTGTTTCTCGTTAAAATTCTGAGTAAGATATTGAAAAGGGGAGAAGTTCTGTTTTTATTGCATATATCGACGTTTCAGCCGGAACAGAGCGGTTTTACGTGTACATCTTCCATCGGTAATATAAACGGAAAATCAGGAACATTTTAGTTAATTCTAATGAAAACACATTGATTTTTATCATTTGTATTGGAAACAACATTGTCATATGTCTATTTTTGGATCTAAATAATACGAAACCTCGCTCTATGATTTGAAGTTAAAATCCTCAAATATGGTCATATAGTGACTTTTTCACGTTTTTCATGTAGTTTGATATTACGTAAATATATTCATTTTTACCAATATTTCGATACTATTTCATGTAGTATCACGATATGTGATTTGGCCTTCATATCTCAGAATTTCGCATAATATTGCATTTTAAGCAAGTTTTCTTGCATTTTGTTTCGTACGAAAAATCATCGAATTTAGCAATATTTTGACGTTTATCATCTCCTTTTCCTTCATGTGATTTAAACAAAATATCATCGAATTAGGCAATATTTTGCCGATTTCCACGTTTTTGTGAATTTTCAGTCAATGGGTATTACTTCATATATATACGATAAAAATGATGCAAACACATAATTGATTAGATAATAACCGTAAATACTTCATTTTCAATCAACTATTTGTTTCTCGTTAAAATACTGAGTAAGATATTGAAAAGGGGAGAAGTTCGGTTTTTATTGCATATATCGACGTTTCAGCCGGATTAGAGCGGTTTTACGTGTACATCTTCCCTCGTTAATATAAACGGAAAATCAAGAACATTATAGTTAATTCTAATGAAAACACATTGTTTTTTATCATTTGTATTGGAAACAACATTGTCATATGTCTTTTCTTGGAACTAAATAATTCGAAACCTCGCTCTATGATTTGAAAGTAAAATCCTCAAATATGGTAAAATAGTGAGTTTTTTCACGTTTTTCATGTAGTTTGATATTACGTAAATATATTCATTTATACCAATATTTCGATACTATTTCATGTAGTATCACGATATGTGATTTGGCCTTCAAATCTCAGAATTTCGCATAATATTGCATTTTAAGCAAGTTTTCTTGCATTTTGTTTCGTACGAAAAATTATCGAATTTAGCAATATTTTGACGTTTATCATCCCCTTTTCCTTTATTTGATTTAAACAAAATATCATCGAATTAGGCAATATTTTGCCGTTTTTCCACGTTTTTGTGAATTTTCATTCTATGGGTATTAATTCATTATATATACGATAAAAATGATACAAACACATAATTGATTAGATAATAACCTTAAATACTTCATTTTCAATCAACTATTAAAATACTCTCGTTAAAATAAATCTCGTTAAAATACTGAGTAAGATATTGAAAAGGGGAGAAGTTCTGTTTTTATTGCATATATCGACGTTTCAGCCGGAATAGAGCGGTTTTACGTGTACATCTTCCATCGGTAATATAAACGGAAAATCAGGAACATTTAAGTTAATTCTAATGAAAACACATTGTTTTTTATCATTTGTATTGGAAACAACATTGTCATATGTCTTTTCCTGGAACTAAATAATACGAAACCTCGCTCTATGATTTGAAGGTAAAATCCTCAAATATGGTAAAATAGTGACTTTTTCACGTTAATCATGTAGTTTGATATTACGCAAATATATTCATTTTTACCAATATTTCGATACTATTTCATGTAGTATCACGATATGTGATTTGGCCTTTAAATCTCAGAATTTTGCATAATATTGCATTTTAAGCAAGTTTTCTTGGATTTTGTTTCGTACGAAAAATCATCGAATTTAGCAATATTTTGAGGTTTATCATCTCCTTTCCTTTATTTGATTTAAACAAAATATCATCGAATTAGGCAATATTTTGCCGTTTTTCCACGTTTTTGTGAATTTTCATTCTATGGGTATTAATTCAATATATATACCATAAAAATGATACAAACACATAATTGATTAGATAATAACCGTAAATACTTCATTTTCAATCAACTATTTGTTTCTCGTTAAAATACTGAGTAAGATATTGAAAAGGGGAGAAGTTCGGTTTTTATTGCATATATCGACGTTTCAGCCGGATTAGAGCGGTTTTACGTGTACATCTTCCCTCGTTAATATAAACGGAAAATCAAGAACATTATAGGTAATTCTGATGAAAACACATTGTTTTTTATCATTTGTATGGGAAACAACATTGTCATATTTCTTTTCCTGGAACTAAATTATACGAAACCTCGCTCTATGATTTGAAGGTAAAATCCTCAAATATGGTAAAATAGTGACTTTTTCACGTTAATCATGTAGTTTGATATTACGCAAATATATTCATTTTTACCACTATTTCGATACTATTTCATGTAGTATCACGATATGTGATTTAGCCTTCAAATCTCAGAATTTCGCATAATATTGCATTTTAAGCAAGTTTTCTTGCATTTTGTTTCGTACGAAAAATCATCGAATTTAGCAATATTTTGACGTTTATCATCTCATTTTCCTTCATGTTATTTAAACAAAATATCATCGAGTTAGGCAATATTTTTCCGTTTTCCACGTTTTTGTGAATTTTCCGTCCATGGGTATTAATTCATATATATACGATAAAAATGATGCAAACACATAATTGATTAGATAATAACCTTAAATACTTCATTTTCAATCATCTATTTGTTTCTCGTTAAAATACTGAGTAAGATATTGAAAAGGGGAGAAGTTCGGTTTTTATTGCATATATCGACGTTTCAGCCGGATTAGAGCGGTTTTACGTGTACATCTTCCCTCGTTAATATAAACGGAAAATCAAGAACACTATAGTTAATTCTAATGAAAACACATTGTTTTTCATCATTTGTATTGGAAACAACATTGTCATATGTCTTTCTTTGGATCTAAATAATACGAAACCTCGCTCTATGATTTGAAGTTAAAATCCTCAAATATGGTTAAATAGTGACTTTTTTCACGTTTTTCATGTAGTTTGATATTACGTAAATATATTCATTTTTACCAATATTTCGATACTATTTCATGTAGTGTCACGATATGTGATTTGGCCTTCAAATCTCAGAATTTCGCATAATATTGCATTTTAAGCAAGTTTTCTTGCATTTTGTTTCGTACGAAAAATCATCGAATTTAGCAATATTTTGAGGTTTATCATCTCCTTTTCCTTCATGTGATTTAAACAAAATATCATCGAATTAGGCAATATTTTGCCGATTTCCACGTTTTTGTGAATTTTCAGGCAATGGGTATTACTTCATATATATACGATAAAAATGATGCAACCACATAATTGATTAGATAATAACCTTAAATACTTCATTTTCAATCAACTATTTGTTTCTCGTTAAAATACTGAGTAAGATATTGAAAAGGGGAGAAGTTCGGTTTTTATTGCATATATCGACGTTTCAGCCGGATTAGAGCGGTTTTACGTGTACATCTTCCCTCGTTAATATAAACGGAAAATCAAGAACATTATAGTTAATTCTAATGAAAACACATTGTTTTTTATCATTTGTATTGGAAACAACATTGTCATATGTCTTTTCTTGGAACTAAATAATTCGAAACCTCGCTCTATGATTTGAAAGTAAAATCCTCAAATATGGTAAAATAGTGATTTTTTTCACGTTTTTCATGTAGTTTGATATTACGTAAATATATTCATTTTTACCAATATTTCGATACTATTTCATGTAGTATCACGAAATGTGATTTGGCCTTCAAATCTCAGAATTTCGCATAATATTGCATTTTAAGCAAGTTTTCTTGCATTTTGTTTCGTACGAAAAACCATCGAATTTAGCAATATTTTGACGTTTATCATCTCCTTTTCCTTCATGTGATTTAAACAAAATATCATCGAATTAGGCAATATTTTGCCGATTTCCACGTTTTTGTGAATTTTCAGTCAATGGGTATTACTTCATATATATACGATAAAAATGATGCAAACACATAATTGATTAGATAATAACCTTAAATACTTCATTTTCAATCATCTATTTGTTTCTCGTTAAAATACTGAGTAAGATATTGAAAAGGGGAGAAGTTCGGTTTTTATTGCATATATCGACGTTTCAGCCGGATTAGAGCGGTTTTACGTGTACATCTTCCCTCGTTAATATAAACGGAAAATCAAAAACACTATAGTTAATTCTAATGAAAACACATTTTTTCATCATTTGTATTGGAAACAACATTGTCATATGTCTTTCTTTGGATCTAAATAATACGAAACCTCGCTCTATGATTTGAAGTTAAAATCCTCAAATATCAAGAACACGGAAATATATCAAGACGGAAAATCAAGAACACTATAGTTAATTCTAATGAAAACACATTTTTTCATCATTTGTATTGGAAACAACATTGTCATATGTCTTTCTTTGGATCTAAATAATAGGAAACCTCGCTCTATGATTTGAATTTAAAATCCTCAAATATGGTTAAATAGTGACTTTTTTCACGTTTTTCATGTAGTTTGATATTACGTAAATATATTCATTTTTACCAATATTTCGATACTATTTCATGTAGTATCACGATATGTGATTTGGCCTTCAAATCTCAGAATTTCGCATAATATTGCATTTTAAGCAAGTTTTCTTGCAATTTGTTTCGTACCAAAAATCATCGAATTTAGCAATATTTTGACGTTTATCATCTCCTTTTCCTTCATGTGATTTAAACAAAATATCATCGAATTAGGCAATATTTTGCCGATTTCCACGTTTTTGTGAATTTTCAGTCAATGGGTATTACTTCATATATATACGATAAAAATGATGCAAACACATAGTTGATTAGATAATAACCTTAAATACTTCATTTTCAATCAACTATTTGTTTCTCGTTAAAATTCTGAGTAAAAAGGGGAGAAGTTCTGTTTTTATTGCATATATCGACGTTTCAGCCGGAATCGGTACATCTTCCATCGGTAATATAAACGGAAAATCAGGAACATTTTAGTTAATTCTAATGAAAACACATTGATTTTTATCATTTGTATTGGAAACAACATTGTCATATGTCTTTTTTTGGATCTAAATAATACGAAACCTCGCTCTATGATTTGAAGTTAAAATCCTCAAATATGGTTATATAGTGACTTTTTCACGTTTTTCATGTAGTTTGATATTACGTAAATATATTCATTTTTACCAATATTTCGATACTATTTCATGTAGTATCACGATATGTGATTTGGCCTTCATATCTCAGAATTTCGCATAATATTGCATTTTAAGCAAGTTTTCTTGCATTTTGTTTCGTACGAAAAATCATCGAATTTAGCAATATTTTGACGTTTATCATCTCCTTTTCCTTCATGTGATTTAAACAAAATATCATCGAATTAGGCAATATTTTGCCGATTTCCACGTTTTTGTGAATTTTCAGTCAATGGGTATTACTTCATATATATACGATAAAAATGATGCAAACACATAATTGATTAGATAATAACCTTAAATACATCATTTTCAATCAACTATTAAAATACTCTCGTTAAAATAAATCTCGTTAAAATACTGAGTAAGATATTGAAAAGGGGAGAAGTTCTGTTTTTATTGCATATATCGACGTTTCAGCCGGAATAGAGCGGTTTTACGTGTACATCTTCCATCGGTAATATAAACGGAAAATCAGGAACATTTAAGTTAATTCTAATGAAAACACATTGTTTTTTATCATTTGTATTGGAAACAACATTGTCATATGTCTTTCTTTGGATCTAAATAATACGAAACCTCGCTCTATGATTTGAAGGTAAAATCCTCAAATATGGTAAAATAGTGTCTTTTTCACGTTAATCATGTAGTTTGATATTACGCAAATATATTCATTTTTACCAATATTTCGATACTATTTCATGTAGTATCACGATATGTGATTTGGCCTTCAAATCTCAGAATTTCGCATAATATTGCATTTTAAGCAAGTTTTCTTGCATTTTGTTTCGTACGAAAAATCATCGAATTTAGCAATATTTTGACGTTAATCATCCCCTTTCCTTTATTTGATTTAAACAAAATATCATCGAGTTAGGCAATATTTTTCCGTTTTCCACGTTTTTGTGAATTTTCCGTCCATGGGTATTAATTCATATATATACGATAAAAATGATGCAAACACATAATTGATTAGATAATAACCTTAAATACTTCATTTTCAATCATCTATTTGTTTCTCGTTAAAATACTGAGTAAGATATTGAAAAGGGGAGAAGTTCGGTTTTTATTGCATATATCGACGTTTCAGCCGGATTAGAGCGGTTTTACGTGTACATCTTCCCTCGTTAATATAAACGGAAAATCAAGAACACTATAGTTAATTCTAATGAAAACACATTGTTTTTCATCATTTGTATTGGAAACAACATTGTCATATGTCTTTCTTTGGATCTAAATAATACGAAACCTCGCTCTATGATTTGAAGTTAAAATCCTCAAATATGGTTAAATAGTGACTTTTTTCACGTTTTTCATGTAGTTTGATATTACGTAAATATATTCATTTTTACCAATATTTCGATACTATTTCATGTAGTATCACGATATGTGATTTGGCCTTCAAATCTCAGAATTTCGCATAATATTGCATTTTAGGCAAGTTTTCTTGCATTTTGTTTCGTACGAAAAATCATCGAATTTAGCAATATTTTGACGTTTATCATCTCCTTTTCCTTCATGTGATTTAAACAAAATATCATCGAATTAGGCAATATTTTGCCGATTTCCACGTTTTTGTGAATTTTCAGGCAATGGGTATTACTTCATATATATACGATAAAAATGATGCAAACACATAATTGATTAGATAATAACCTTAAATACTTCATTTTCAATCAACTATTTGTTTCTCGTTAAAATACTGAGTAAGATATTGAAAAGGGGAGAAGTTCTGTTTTTATTGCATATATCGACGTTTCAGCCGGAATAGAGCGGTTTTACGTGTACATCTTCCATCGGTAATATAAACGGAAAATCAGGAACATTTAAGTTAATTCTAATGAAAACACATTGTTTTTTATCATTTGTATTGGAAACAACATTGTCATATGTCTTTTCCTGGAACTAAATAATACGAAACCCTGCTCTATGATTTGAAGGTAAAATCCTCAAATATGGTAAAATAGTGACTTTTTCACGTTAATCATGTAGTTTGATATTACGCAAATATATTCATTTTTACCAATATTTCGATACTATTTCATGTAGTATCACGATATGTGATTTGGCCTTTAAATCTCAGAATTTTGCATAATATTGCATTTTAAGCAAGTTTTCTTGGATTTTGTTTCGTACGAAAAATCATCGAATTTAGCAATATTTTGAGGTTTATCATCCCCTTTTCCTTTATTTGATTTAAACAAAATATCATCGAATTAGGCAATATTTTGCCGTTTTTCCACGTTTTTGTGAATTTTCATTCTATGGGTATTAATTCAATATATATACCATAAAAATGATACAAACACATAATTGATTAGATAATAACCGTAAATACTTCATTTTCAATCAACTATTTGTTTCTCGTTAAAATACTGAGTAAGATATTGAAAAGGGGAGAAGTTCGGTTTTTATTGCATATATCGACGTTTCAGCCGGATTAGAGCGGTTTTACGTGTACATCTTCCCTCGTTAATATAAACGGAAAATCAAGAACATTATAGGTAATTCTGATGAAAACACATTGTTTTTTATCATTTGTATTGGAAACAACATTGTCATATGTCTTTTCCTGGAACTAAATTATACGAAACCTCGCTCTATGATTTGAAGGTAAAATCCTCAAATATGGTAAAATAGTGACTTTTTCACGTTAATCATGTAGTTTGATATTACGCAAATATATTCATTTTTACCACTATTTCGATACTATTTCATGTAGTATCACGATATGTGATTTAGCCTTCAAATCTCAGAATTTCGCATAATATTGCATTTTAAGCAAGTTTTCTTGCATTTTGTTTCGTACGAAAAATCATCGAATTTAGCAATATTTTGACGTTTATCATCTCATTTTCCTTCATGTTATTTAAACAAAATATCATCGAGTTAGGCAATATTTTTCCGTTTTCCACGTTTTTGTGAATTTTCCGTCCATGGGTATTAATTCATATATATACGATAAAAATGATGCAAACACATAATTGATTAGATAATAACCTTAAATACTTCATTTTCAATCATCTATTTGTTTCTCGTTAAAATACTGAGTAAGATATTGAAAAGGGGAGAAGTTCGGTTTTTATTGCATATATCGACGTTTCAGCCGGATTAGAGCGGTTTTACGTGTACATCTTCCCTCGTTAATATAAACGGAAAATCAAGAACACTATAGTTAATTCTAATGAAAACACATTGTTTTTCATCATTTGTATTGGAAACAACATTGTCATATGTCTTTCTTTGGATCTAAATAATACGAAACCTCGCTCTATGATTTGAAGTTAAAATCCTCAAATATGGTTAAATAGTGACTTTTTTCACGTTTTTCATGTAGTTTGATATTACGTAAATATATTCATTTTTACCAATATTTCGATACTATTTCATGTAGTATCACGATATGTGATTTGGCCTTCAAATCTCAGAATTTCGCATAATATTGCATTTTAAGCAAGTTTTCTTGCATTTTGTTTCGTACGAAAAATCATCGAATTTAGCAATATTTTGAGGTTTATCATCTCCTTTTCCTTCATGTGATTTAAACAAAATATCATCGAATTAGGCAATATTTTGCCGATTTCCACGTTTTTGTGAATTTTCAGTCAATGGGTATTACTTCATATATATATACGATAAAAATGATGCAAACACATAATTGATTAGATAATAACCTTAAATACTTCATTTTCAATCAACTATTTGTTTCTCGTTAAAATTCTGAGTAAGATATTGAAAAGGGGAGAAGTTCTGTTTTTATTGCATATATCGACGTTTCAGCCGGAATAGAGCGGTTTTACGTGTACATCTTCCATCGGTAATATAAACGGAAAATCAGGAACATTTTAGTTAATTCTAATGAAAACACATTGATTTTTATCATTTGTATTGGAAACAACATTGTCATATGTCTATTTTTGGATCTAAATAATACGAAACCTCGCTCTATGATTTGAAGTTAAAATCCTCAAATATGGTTATATAGTGACTTTTTCACGTTTTTCATGTAGTTTGATATTACGTAAATATATTCATTTTTACCAATATTTCGATACTATTTCATGTAGTATCACGATATGTGATTTGGCCTTCATATCTCAGAATTTCGCATAATATTGCATTTTAAGCAAGTTTTCTTGCATTTTGTTTCGTACGAAAAATCATCGAATTTAGCAATATTTTGACGTTTATCATCTCCTTTTCCTTCATGTGATTTAAACAAAATATCATCGAATTAGGCAATATTTTGCCGATTTCCACGTTTTTGTGAATTTTCAGTCAATGGGTATTACTTCATATATATACGATAAAAATGATGCAAACACATAATTGATTAGATAATAACCTTAAATACTTCATTTTCAATCATCTATTTGTTTCTCGTTAAAATACTGAGTAAGATATTGAAAAGGGGAGAAGTTCGGTTTTTATTGCATATATCGACGTTTCAGCCGGATTAGAGCGGTTTTACGTGTACATCTTCCCTCGTTAATATAAACGGAAAATCAAGAACATTATAGTTAATTCTAATGAAAACACATTGTTTTTTATCATTTGTATTGGAAACAACATTGTCATATGTCTTTTCTTGGAACTAAATAATTCGAAACCTCGCTCTATGATTTGAAAGTAAAATCCTCAAATATGGTAAAATAGTGAGTTTTTTCACGTTTTTCATGTAGTTTGATATTACGTAAATATATTCATTTATACCAATATTTCGATACTATTTCATGTAGTATCACGATATGTGATTTGGCCTTCAAATCTCAGAATTTCGCATAATATTGCATTTTAAGCAAGTTTTCTTGCATTTTGTTTCGTACGAAAAATCATCGAATTTAGCAATATTTTGACGTTTATCATCCCCTTTTCCTTTATTTGATTTAAACAAAATATCATCGAATTAGGCAATATTTTGCCGTTTTTCCACGTTTTTGTGAATTTTCATTCTATGGGTATTAATTCATTATATATACGATAAAAATGATACAAACACATAATTGATTAGATAATAACCTTAAATACTTCATTTTCAATCAACTATTAAAATACTCTCGTTAAAATAAATCTCGTTAAAATACTGAGTAAGATATTGAAAAGGGGAGAAGTTCTGTTTTTATTGCATATATCGACGTTTCAGCCGGAATAGAGCGGTTTTACGTGTACATCTTCCATCGGTAATATAAACGGAAAATCAGGAACATTTAAGTTAATTCTAATGAAAACACATTGTTTTTTATCATTTGTATTGGAAACAACATTGTCATATGTCTTTTCCTGGAACTAAATAATACGAAACCTCGCTCTATGATTTGAAGGTAAAATCCTCAAATATGGTAAAATAGTGACTTTTTCACGTTAATCATGTAGTTTGATATTACGCAAATATATTCATTTTTACCAATATTTCGATACTATTTCATGTAGTATCACGATATGTGATTTGGCCTTTAAATCTCAGAATTTCGCATAATATTGCATTTTAAGCAAGTTTTCTTGGATTTTGTTTCGTACGAAAAATCAACGAATTTAGCAATATTTTGACGTTTATCATCCCCTTCCCTTTATTTGTATTAAACAAAATATCATCGAATTAGGCAATATTTTGCCGTTTTTCCACGTTTTTGTGAATTTTCTTTCTATGGGTATTAATTCAATATATATACCATAAAAATGATACAAACACATAATTGATTAGATAACAACCGTAAATACTTCATTTTCAATCAACTATTTGTTTCTCGTTAAAATACTGAGTAAGATATTGAAAAGGGGAGAAGTTCGGTTTTTATTGCATATATCGACGTTTCAGCCGGATTAGAGCGGTTTTACGTGTACATCTTCCCTCGTTAATATAAACGGAAAATCAAGAACATTATAGGTAATTCTGATGAAAACACATTGTTTTTTATCATTTGTATTGGAAACAACATTGTCATATGTCTTTTCCTGGAACTAAATTATACGAAACCTCGCTCTATGATTTGAAGGTAAAATCCTCAAATATGGTAAAATAGTGACTTTTTCACGTTAATCATGTAGTTTGATATTACGCAAATATATTCATTTTTACCACTATTTCGATACTATTTCATGTAGTATCACGAAATGTGATTTGGCCTTCAAATCTCAGAATTTCGCATAATATTGCATTTTAAGCAAGTTTTCTTGCATTTTGTTTCGTACGAAAAATCATCGAATTTAGCAATATTTTGACGTTTATCATCTCCTTTTCCTTCATGTGATTTAAACAAAATATCATCGAGTTAGGCAATATTTTGCCGATTTCCACGTTTTTGTGAATTTTCAGTCAATGGGTATTACTTCATATATATACGATAAAAATGATGCAAACACATAATTGATTAGATAATAACCTTAAATACTTCATTTTCAATCATCTATTTGTTTCTCGTTAAAATACTGAGTAAGATATTGAAAAGGGGAGAAGTTCGGTTTTTATTGCATATATCGACGTTTCAGCCGGATTAGAGCGGTTTTACGTGTACATCTTCCCTCGTTAATATAAACGGAAAATTAAGAACACTATAGTTAATTCTAATGAAAACACATTGTTTTTCCTCATTTGTATTGGAAACAACATTGTCATATGTCTTTCTTTGGATCTAAATAATACGAAACCTCGCTCTATGATTTGAAGTTAAAATCCTCAAATATCAAGAACACGGAAATATATCAAGACGGAAAATCAAGAACACTATAGTTAATTCTAATGAAAACACATTTTTTTATCATTTGTATTGGAAACAACATTGTCATATGTCTTTCTTTGGATCTAAATAATACGAAACCTCGCTCTATGATTTGAAGTTTAAATCCTCAAATATGGTTAAATAGTGACTTTTTTCACGTTTTTCATGTAGTTTGATATTACGTAAATATATTAATTTTTACCAATATTTCGATACTATTTCATGTAGTATCACGATATGTGATTTGGCCTTCAAATCTCAGAATTTCGCATAATATTGCATTTTAAGCAAGTTTTCTTGCATTTTGTTTCGTACCAAAAATCATCGAATTTAGCAATATTTTGACGTTTATCATCTCCTTTTCCTTCATGTGATTTAAACAAAATATCATCGAATTAGGCAATATTTTGCCGATTTCCACGTTTTTGTGAATTTTCAGTCAATGGGTATTACTTCATATATATACGATAAAAATGATGCAAACACATAATTGATTAGATAATAACCTTAAATACTTCATTTTCAATCAACTATTTGTTTCTCGTTAAAATTCTGAGTAAGATATTGAAAAGGGGAGAAGTTCTGTTTTTATTGCATATATCGACGTTTCAGCCGGAATAGCGCGGTTTTACGTGTACATCTTCCATCGGTAATATAAACGGAAAATCAGGAACATTTTAGTTAATTCTAATGAAAACACATTGATTTTTATCATTTGTATTGGAAACAACATTGTCATATGTCTTTTTTTGGATCTAAATAATACAAAACCTCGCTCTATGATTTGAAGTTAAAATCCTCAAATATGGTTATATAGTGACTTTTTCACGTTTTTCATGTAGTTTGATATTACGTAAATATATTCATTTTTACCAATATTTCGATACTATTTCATGTAGTATCACGATATGTGATTTGGCCTTCATATCTCAGAATTTCGCATAATATTGCATTTTAAGCAAGTTTTCTTGCATTTTGTTTCGTACGAAAAATCATCGAATTTAGCAATATTTTGACGTTTATCATCTCCTTTTCCTTCATGTGATTTAAACAAAATATCATCGAATTAGGCAATATTTTGCCGATTTCCACGTTTTTGTGAATTTTCAGTCAATGGGTATTACTTCATATATATACGATAAAAATGATGCAAACACATAATTGATTAGATAATAACCTTAAATACTTCATTTTCAATCAACTATTAAAATACTCTCGTTAAAATAAATCTCGTTAAAATACTGAGTAAGATATTGAAAAGGGGAGAAGTTCTCTTTTTATTGCATATATCGACGTTTCAGCCGGAATAGAGCGGTTTTACGTGTACATCTTCCATCGGTAATATAAACGGAAAATCAGGAACATTTAAGTTAATTCTAATGAAAACACATTGTTTTTTATCATTTGTATTGGAAACAACATTGTCATATGTCTTTTCCTGGAACTAAATAATACGAAACCTCGCTCTATGATTTGAAGGTAAAATCCTCAAATATGGTAAAATAGTGACTTTTTCACGTTAATCATGTAGTTTGATATTACGCAAATATATTCATTTTTACCAATATTTCGATACTATTTCATGTAGTATCACGATATGTGATTTGGCCTTTAAATCTCAGAATTTTGCATAATATTGCATTTTAAGCAAGTTTTCTTGGATTTTGTTTCGTACGAAAAATCATCGAATTTAGCAATATTTTGAGGTTTATCATCTCCTTTCCTTTATTTGATTTAAACAAAATATCATCGAATTAGGCAATATTTTGCCGTTTTTCCACGTTTTTGTGAATTT
The DNA here is from genome assembly GCF_040958095.1 of Procambarus clarkii. NCBI lineage: Eukaryota > Metazoa > Arthropoda > Malacostraca > Decapoda > Cambaridae > Procambarus > Procambarus clarkii. The sequence goes on from NC_091210.1 coordinate 34,048,642, forward strand.
TCATTCTATGGGTATTAATTCAATATATATACCATAAAAATGATACAAACACATAATTGATTAGATAATAACCGTAAATACTTCATTTTCAATCAACTATTTGTTTCTCGTTAAAATACTGAGTAAGATATTGAAAAGGGGAGAAGTTCGGTTTTTATTGCATATATCGACGTTTCAGCCGGATTAGAGCGGTTTTACGTGTACATCTTCCCTCGTTAATATAAACGGAAAATCAAGAACATTATAGGTAATTCTGATGAAAACACATTGTTTTTTATCATTTGTATGGGAAACAACATTGTCATATTTCTTTTCCTGGAACTAAATTATACGAAACCTCGCTCTATGATTTGAAGGTAAAATCCTCAAATATGGTAAAATAGTGACTTTTTCACGTTAATCATGTAGTTTGATATTACGCAAATATATTCATTTTTACCACTATTTCGATACTATTTCATGTAGTATCACGATATGTGATTTAGCCTTCAAATCTCAGAATTTCGCATAATATTGCATTTTAAGCAAGTTTTCTTGCATTTTGTTTCGTACGAAAAATCATCGAATTTAGCAATATTTTGACGTTTATCATCTCATTTTCCTTCATGTTATTTAAACAAAATATCATCGAGTTAGGCAATATTTTTCCGTTTTCCACGTTTTTGTGAATTTTCCGTCCATGGGTATTAATTCATATATATACGATAAAAATGATGCAAACACATAATTGATTAGATAATAACCTTAAATACTTCATTTTCAATCATCTATTTGTTTCTCGTTAAAATACTGAGTAAGATATTGAAAAGGGGAGAAGTTCGGTTTTTATTGCATATATCGACGTTTCAGCCGGATTAGAGCGGTTTTACGTGTACATCTTCCCTCGTTAATATAAACGGAAAATCAAGAACACTATAGTTAATTCTAATGAAAACACATTGTTTTTCATCATTTGTATTGGAAACAACATTGTCATATGTCTTTCTTTGGATCTAAATAATACGAAACCTCGCTCTATGATTTGAAGTTAAAATCCTCAAATATGGTTAAATAGTGACTTTTTTCACGTTTTTCATGTAGTTTGATATTACGTAAATATATTCATTTTTACCAATATTTCGATACTATTTCATGTAGTATCACGATATGTGATTTGGCCTTCAAATCTCAGAATTTCGCATAATATTGCATTTTAAGCAAGTTTTCTTGCATTTTGTTTCGTACGAAAAATCATCGAATTTAGCAATATTTTGAGGTTTATCATCTCCTTTTCCTTCATGTAATTTAAACAAAATATCATCGAATTAGGCAATATTTTGCCGATTTCCACGTTTTTGTGAATTTTCAGGCAATGGGTATTACTTCATATATATACGATAAAAATGATGCAACCACATAATTGATTAGATAATAACCTTAAATTCTTCATTTTCAATCAACTATTTGTTTCTCGATAAAATACTGAGTAAGATATTGAAAAGGGGAGAAGTTCGGTTTTTATTGCATATATCGACGTTTCAGCCGGATTAGAGCGGTTTTACGTGTACATCTTCCCTCGTTAATATAAACGGAAAATCAAGAACATTATAGTTAATTCTAATGAAAACACATTGTTTTTTATCATTTGTATTGGAAACAACATTGTCATATGTCTTTTCTTGGAACTAAATAATTCGAAACCTCGCTCTATGATTTGAAAGTAAAATCCTCAAATATGGTAAAATAGTGACTTTTTTCACGTTTTTCATGTAGTTTGATATTACGTAAATATATTCATTTTTACCAATATTTCGATACTATTTCATGTAGTATCACGATATGTGATTTGGCCTTCATATATCAGAATTTCGCATAATATTGCATTTTAAGCAAGTTTTCTTGCATTTTGTTTCGTACGAAAAATCATCGAATTTAACAATATTTTGACGTTTATCATCCCCTTTTCCTTCATGTGATTTAAATAAAATATGATCGAATTAGGCAATATTTTGCCGTTTTCCACGTTTTTGTGAATTTTCAGTCCATGGGTATTAATTGATATATATACGATAAAAATGATGCAAACACATAATTGATTAGATAATAACCTTAAATACTTCATTTTCAATCAACTATTTGTTTCTCGTTAAAATACTGAGTAAGATATTGAAAAGGGGAGAAGTTCGGTTTTTATTGCATATATCGACGTTTCAGCCGGATTAGATCGGTTTTACGTGTACATCTTCCATCGGTAATATAAACGGAAAATCAGGAACATTTTAGTTAATTCTAATGAAAACACATTGATTTTTATCATTTGTATTGGAAACAACATTGTCATATGTCTTTTTTTGGATCTAAATAATACGAAACCTCGCTCTATGATTTGAAGTTAAAATCCTTAAATATGGTTATATAGTGACTTTTCTCACGTTTTTCGTGTAGTTTTGATATTACGTAAATATATTCATTTTTACCAATATTCCGATACTATTTCATGTAGTACCACGATATGTGATTTGGCCTTGAAATCACAGAATTTCGCATAATATTGCATTTTAAGCAAGTTTTCTTGCATTCTGTTTCGTACGAAAAATCATCGAATTTAGCAATATTTTGACGTTTATCATCCCCTTTTCCTTCATGTGATTTAAATAAAATATCATCGAATTAGGCAATATTTTGCCGTTTTCCACGTTTTTGTGAATTTTCAGTCCATGGGTATTAATTCATATATATACGATAAAAATGATGCAAACACATAATTGATTAGATAATAACCTTAAATACTTCATTTTCAATCAACTATTTGTTTCTCGTTAAAATACTGAGTAAGATATTGAAAAGGGGAGAAGTTCTGTTTTTATTGCATATATCGACGTTTCAGCCGGAATAGAGCGGTTTTACGTGTACATCTTCCATCGGTAATATAAACGGAAAATCAGGAACATTTTAGTTAATTCTAATGAAAACACATTGATTTTTATCATTTGTATTGGAAACAACATTGTCATATGTCTTTTTTTGGATCTAAATAATACGAAACCTCGCTCTATGATTTGAAAGTAAAATCCTCAAATATGGTTAAATAGTGACTTTTTTCACGTTTTTCATGTAGTTTGATATTACGTAAATATATTCATTTTTACCAATATTTCGATACTATTTCATGTAGTATCACGATATGTGATTTGGCCTTCAAATCTCAGAATTTCGCAAATTATTGCATTTTAAGCAAGTTTTCTTGCATTTTGTTTCGTACGAAAAATCATCGAATTTAGCAATATTTTGACGTTTATCATCTCCTTTTCCTTCATGTGATTTAAACAAAATATCATCGAATTAGGCAATATTTTGCCGATTTCCACGTTTTTGTGAATTTTCAGGCAATGGGCATTACTTTATATATATACGATAAAAATGATGCAAACACATAATTGATTAGATAATAACCTTAAATACTTCATTTTCAATCAACTATTTGTTTCTCGTTAAAATACTGAGTAAGATATTGAAAAGGGGTGAAGTTCTGATTTTATTGCATATATCGACGTTTCAGCCGGAATAGAGCGGTTTTACGTGTACATCTTCCATCGGTAATATAAACGGAAAATCAGGAACATTTTAGTTAATTCTAATGAAAACACATTGATTTTTATCATTTGTATTGGAAACAACATTGTCATATGTCTTTTTTTGGATCTAAATAATACGAAACCTCGCTCTATGATTTGAAGTTAAAATCCTCAAATATGGTTAAATAGTGACTTTTTTCACGTTTTTCATGTAGTTTGATATTACGTAAATATATTCATTTTTTACCAATATTTCGATACTATTTCATGTAGTATCACGATATGTGATTTGGCCTTCAAATCTCAGAATTTCGCATAATATTGCATTTTAAGCAAGTTTTCTTGCATTTTGTTTCGTACGAAAAATCATCGAATTTAGCAATATTTTGACGTTTATCATCTCCTTTTCCTTCATGTGATTTAAACAAAATATCATCGAATTAGGCAATATTTTGCCGATTTCCACGTTTTTGTGAATTTTCAGGGAATGGGTATTACTTCATATATATACGATAAAAATGATGCAAACACATAATTGATTAGATAATAACCTTAAATACTTCATTTTCAATCAACTATTTGTTTCTCGTTAAAATACTGAGTAAGATATTGAAAAAGGTAGAAGTTCTGTTTTTATTGCATATATCGACGTTTCAGCCAGAATAGAGCGGTTTTACGTGTACATCTTCCATCGGTAATATAAACGGAAAATCAGGAACATTTTAGTTAATTCTAATGAAAACACATTGATTTTTATCATTTGTATTGGAAACAACATTGTCATATGTCTTTTTTTGGATCTAAATAATACGAAACCTCGCTCTATGATTTGAAGTTAAAATCCTCAAATATCAAGAACACGGAAATATATCAAGACGGAAAATCAAGAACACTATGGTTAATTCTAATGAAAACACATTTTTTCATCATTTGTATTGGAAACAACATTGTCATATGTCTTTCTTTGGATCTAAATAATACGAAACCTCGCTCTATGATTTGAAGTTAAAATCCTCAAATATGGTTAAATAGTGACTTTTTTCACGTTTTTCATGTAGTTTGATATTACGTAAATATATTCATTTTTACCAATATTTCGATACTATTTCATGTAGTATCACGATATGTGATTTGGCCTTCAAATCTCAGAATTTCGCATAATATTGCATTTTAAGCAAGTTTTCTTGCATTTTGTTTCGTACGAAAAATCATCGAATTTAGCAATATTTTGACGTTTATCATCTCCTTTTCCTTCATGTGATTTAAACAAAATATCATCGAATTAGGCAATATTTTGCCGATTTCCACGTTTTTGTGAATTTTCAGTCAATGGGTATTACTTCATATATATACGATAAAAATGATGCAAACACATAATTGATTAGATAATGACCTTAAATACTTCATTTTCAATCAACTATTTGTTTCTCGTTAAAATTCTGAGTAAGATATTGAAAAGGGGAGAAGTTCTGTTTTTATTGCATATATCGACGTTTCAGCCGGAATAGAGCGGTTTTACGTGTACATCTTCCATCGGTAATATAAACGGAAAATCAGGAACATTTTAGTTAATTCTAATGAAAACACATTGATTTTTATCATTTGTATTGGAAACAACATTGTCATATGTCTTTTTTTGGATCTAAATAATACGAAACCTCGCTCTATGATTTGAAGTTAAAATCCTCAAATATGGTTATATAGTGACTTTTTCACGTTTTTCATGTAGTTTGATATTACGTAAATATATTCATTTTTACCAATATTTCGATACTATTTCATGTAGTATCACGATATGTGATTTGGCCTTCATATCTCAGAATTTCGCATAATATTGCATTTTAAGCAAGTTTTCTTGCATTTTGTTTCGTACGAAAAATCATCGAATTTAGCAATATTTTGACGTTTATCATCTCCTTTTCCTTCATGTGATTTAAACAAAATATCATCGAATTAGGCAATATTTTGCCGATTTCCACGTTTTTGTGAATTTTCAGTCAATGGGTATTACTTCATATATATACGATAAAAATGATGCAAACACATAATTGATTAGATAATAACCTTAAATACTTCATTTTCAATCAACTATTAAAATACTCTCGTTAAAATAAATCTCGTTAAAATACTGAGTAAGATATTGAAAAGGGGAGAAGTTCTGTTTTTATTGCATATATCGACGTTTCAGCCGGAATAGAGCGGTTTTACGTGTACATCTTCCATCGGTAATATAAACGGAAAATCAGGAACATTTAAGTTAATTCTAATGAAAACACATTGTTTTTTATCATTTGAATTGGAAACAACATTGTCATATGTCTTTTCCTGGAACTAAATAATACGAAACCTCGCTCTATGATTTGAAGGTAAAATCCTCAAATATGGTAAAATAGTGACTTTTTCACGTTAATCATGTAGTTTGATATTACGCAAATATATTCATTTTTACCAATATTTCGATACTATTTCATGTAGTATCACGATATGTGATTTGGCCTTTAAATCTCAGAATTTTGCATAATATTGCATTTTAAGCAAGTTTTCTTGGATTTTGTTTCGTACGAAAAATCATCGAATTTAGCAATATTTTGAGGTTTATCATCTCCTTTCCTTTATTTGATTTAAACAAAATATCATCGAATTAGGCAATATTTTGCCGTTTTTCCACGTTTTTGTGAATTTTCATTCTATGGGTATTAATTCAATATATATACCATAAAAATGATACAAACACATAATTGATTAGATAATAACCGTAAATACTTCATTTTCAATCAACTATTTGTTTCTCGTTAAAATACTGAGTAAGATATTGAAAAGGGGAGAAGTTCGGTTTTTATTGCATATATCGACGTTTCAGCCGGATTAGAGCGGTTTTACGTGTACATCTTCCCTCGTTAATATAAACGGAAAATCAAGAACATTATAGGTAATTCTGATGAAAACACATTGTTTTTTATCATTTGTATGGGAAACAACATTGTCATATTTCTTTTCCTGGAACTAAATTATACGAAACCTCGCTCTATGATTTGAAGGTAAAATCCTCAAATATGGTAAAATAGTGACTTTTTCACGTTAATCATGTAGTTTGATATTACGCAAATATATTCATTTTTACCACTATTTCGATACTATTTCATGTAGTATCACGATATGTGATTTAGCCTTCAAATCTCAGAATTTCGCATAATATTGCATTTTAAGCAAGTTTTCTTGCATTTTGTTTCGTACGAAAAATCATCGAATTTAGCAATATTTTGACGTTTATCATCTCATTTTCCTTCATGTTATTTAAACAAAATATCATCGAGTTAGGCAATATTTTTCCGTTTTCCACGTTTTTGTGAATTTTCCGTCCATGGGTATTAATTCATATATATACGATAAAAATGATGCAAACACATAATTGATTAGATAATAACCTTAAATACTTCATTTTCAATCATCTATTTGTTTCTCGTTAAAATACTGAGTAAGATATTGAAAAGGGGAGAAGTTCGGTTTTTATTGCATATATCGACGTTTCAGCCGGATTAGAGCGGTTTTACGTGTACATCTTCCCTCGTTAATATAAACGGAAAATCAAGAACACTATAGTTAATTCTAATGAAAACACATTGTTTTTCATCATTTGTATTGGAAACAACATTGTCATATGTCTTTCTTTGGATCTAAATAATACGAAACCTCGCTCTATGATTTGAAGTTAAAATCCTCAAATATGGTTAAATAGTGACTTTTTTCACGTTTTTCATGTAGTTTGATATTACGTAAATATATTCATTTTTACCAATATTTCGATACTATTTCATGTAGTATCACGATATGTGATTTGGCCTTCAAATCTCAGAATTTCGCATAATATTGCATTTTAAGCAAGTTTTCTTGCATTTTGTTTCGTACGAAAAATCATCGAATTTAGCAATATTTTGAGGTTTATCATCTCCTTTTCCTTCATGTAATTGAAACAAAATATCATCGAATTAGGCAATATTTTGCCGATTTCCACGTTTTTGTGAATTTTCAGGCAATGGGTATTACTTCATATATATACGATAAAAATGATGCAACCACATAATTGATTAGATAATAACCTTAAATACTTCATTTTCAATCAACTATTTGTTTCTCGATAAAATACTGAGTAAGATATTGAAAAGGGGAGAAGTTCGGTTTTTATTGCATATATCGACGTTTCAGCCGGATTAGAGCGGTTTTACGTGTACATCTTCCCTCGTTAATATAAACGGAAAATCAAGAACATTATAGTTAATTCTAATGAAAACACATTGTTTTTTATCATTTGTATTGGAAACAACATTGTCATATGTCTTTTCTTGGAACTAAATAATTCGAAACCTCGCTCTATGATTTGAAAGTAAAATCCTCAAATATGGTAAAATAGTGACTTTTTCACGTTTTTCATGTAGTTTGATATTACGTAAATATATTCATTTTTACCAATATTTCGATACTATTTCATGTAGTATCACGATATGTGATTTGGCCTTCAAATCTCAGAATTTCGCATAATATTGCATTTTAAGCAAGTTTTCTTGCATTTTGTTTCGTACGAAAAATCATCGAATTTAGCAATATTTTGAGGTTTATCATCTCCTTTTCCTTCATGTGATTTAAACAAAATATCATCGAATTAGGCAATATTTTGCCGATTTCCACGTTTTTGTGAATTTTCAGGCAATGGGTATTACTTCATATATATACGATAAAAATGATGCAAACACATAATTGATTAGATAATAACCTTAAATACTTCATTTTCAATCAACTATTTGTTTCTCGTTAAAATACTGAGTAAGATATTGAAAAGGGGAGAAGTTCGGTTTTTATTGCATATATCGACGTTTCAGCCGGATTAGAGCGGTTTTACTTGTACATCTTCCCTCGTTAATATAAACGGAAAATCAAGAACATTATAGTTAATTCTAATGAAAACACATTGTTTTTTATCATTTGTATTGGAAACAACATTGTCATATGTCTTTTCTTGGAACTAAATAATTCGAAACCTCGCTCTATGATTTGAAAGTAAAATCCTCAAATATGGTAAAATAGTGACTTTTTTCACGTTTTTCATGTAGTTTGATATTACGTAAATATATTCATTTTTACCAATATTTCGATACTATTTCATGTAGTATCACGATATGTGATTGG
>NC_091210.1:34057876-34084362 GCF_040958095.1 Procambarus clarkii
CTATTTGTTTCTCGTTAAAATACTGAGTAAGATATTGAAAAGGGGAGAAGTTCGGTTTTTATTGCATATATCGACGTTTCAGCCGGATTAGAGCGGTTTTACGTGTACATCTTCCCTCTTTAATATAAACGGAAAATCAAGAACATTATAGTTAATTCTTATGAAAACACATTATTTTTTATCATTTGTATTGGAAACAACATTGTCATATGTCTTTTCTTGGAACTAAATAATTCGAAACCTCGCTCTATGATTTGAAAGTAAAATCCTCAAATATGGTAAAATAGTGACTTTTTTCACGTTTTTCATGTAGTTTGATATTACGTAAATATATTCAGTTTTACCAATATTTCGATACTATTTCATGTAGTATCACGATATGTGATTTGGCCTTCAAATCTCAGATTTTCACATAATATTGCATTTTAAGCAAGTTTTCTTGCATTTTGTTTCGTACGAAAAATCATCGAATTTAGCAATATTTTGACGTTTATCATCCCCTTTTCCTTTATTTGATGTAAACAAAATATCATCGAATTAGGCAATATTTTGCCGTTTTTCCACGTTTTTGTGAATTTTCATTCTATGCGTATTAATTCATTATATATACGATAAAAATGATACAAACACATAATTGATTAGATAAAAACCTTAAATACTTCATTTTCAATCAACTATTTGTTTCTCGTTAAAATACTGAGTAAGATATTGAAAAGGGGAGAAGTTCTGTTTTTATTGCATATATCGACGTTTCAGCCGGAATAGAGCAGTTTTACGTGTACATCTTCCATCGGTAATATAAACGGAAAATCAGGAACATTTTAGTTAATTCTAATGAAAACACATTGATTTTTATCATTTGTATTGGAAACAACATTGTCATATGTCTTTTTTTGGATCTAAATAATACGAAACCTCGCTCTATGATTTGAAGTTAAAATCCTCAAATATGGTTAAATAGTGACTTTTTCACGTTTTTCATGTAGTTTGATATTACGTAAATATATTCATTTTTACCAATATTTCGATCCTATTTCATGTAGTATCACGATATGTGATTTGGCCTTCAAATCTCAGAATTTCGCATAATATTGCATTTTAAGCAAGTTTTCTTGGATTTTGTTTCGTACGAAAAATCATCGAATTTAGCAATATTTTGACGTTTATCATCCCCTTTTCCTTCATGTGATTTAAATAAAATATCATCGAATTAGGCAATATTTTGCCGTTTTCCACGTTTTTGTGAATTTTCAGTCCATGGGTTTTACTTCATATATATACGATAAATAAGGATGCAAACACATAATTGATTAGATAATAACCTTAAATTCTTCATTTTCATTCAACTATTTGTTTCTCGTTAAAATACTGAGTAAGATATTGAAAAGGGGAGTTCTGTTTTTATTGCATATATCGACGTTTCAGCCGGAATAGAGCGGTTTTACGTGTACATCTTCCATCGGTAATATAAACGGAAAATCAGGAACATTTTAGTTAATTCTAATGAAAACACATTGATTTTTATCATTTGTATTGGAAACAACATTGTCATATGTCTTTTCTTGGATCTAAATAATACGAAACCTCGCTCTATGATTTGAAGTTAAAATCCTCATATATGGTTAAATAGTGACTTTTTTCACGTTTTTCATGTAGTTTGATATTACGTATATATATTCATTTTTATAAATATTTCGATACTATTTCATGTAGTATCGCGATATGTGATTTGGCTTTCAAATCTCAGAATTTCGCATAATATTGCATTTTAAGCAAGTTTTCTTGCATTTTGTTTCGTACGAAAAATCATCGAATTTAGCAATATTTTGACGTTTATCATCCCCTTTTCCTTCATGTGATTTAAACAAAATATCATCGAATTAGGCAATATTTTGCAGTTTTTCACGTTTTTATGAATTTTCAGTCCATGGGTATTACTTCATATATATACGATGAAAATGATGCAAACACATAATTGACACATCTATTTGTTTCTTGTTAAAATACTGAGTAAGATATTGAAAAGGGGAGAAGTTCGGTTTTTATTGCATATATCGACGTTTCAGCCGGATTAGAGCGGTTTTACGTGTACATCTTCCCTCGTTAATATAAACGGAAAATCAAGAACATTATAGTTAATTCTAATGAAAACACATTGTTTTTTATCATTTGTATTGGAAACAACATTGTCATATGTCTTTTTTTGGAACTAAATAATACGAAACCTCGCTCTATGATTTGAAGGTAAAATCCTCAAATATGGTAAAATAGTGACTTTTTCACGTTAATCATGTAGTTTGATATTACGTAAATATATTCATTTTTACCAATATTTCGATACTATTTCATGTAGTATCACGATATGTGATTTGGCCTTCAAATATCAGAATTTCGCATAATATTGCATTATAAGCAAGTTTTCTTGCATTTTGTTTCGTACGAAAAATCATCGAATTTAGCAATATTTTGACGTTTATCATCCCCTTTTCCTTTATTTGATTTAAACAAAATATCATCGAATTAGGCAATATTTTGCCGATTTCCACGTTTTTGTGAATTTTCATTCTATGGGTATTAATTCATTATATATACGATAAAAATGATACAAACACATAATTGATTAGGTAATAACCTTAAATACTTCATTTTCAATCAACTATTTGTTTCTCGTTAAAATACTGAGTAAGATATTGAAAAGGGGAGAAGTTCTGTTTTTATTGCATATATCGACGTTTCAGCCGGAATAGAGCGGTTTTACGTGTACATCTTCCATCGGTAATATAAACGGAAAATCAGGAACATTTTAGTTAATTCTAATGAAAACACATTGATTTTTATCATTTGTATTGGAAACAACATTGTCATATGTCTTTTTTTGGATCTAAATAATACGAAACCTCGCTCTATGATTTGAAGTTAAAATCCTCAAATATGGTTAAATAGTGACTTTTTCACGTTTTTCATGTAGTTTGATATTACGTAAATATATTCATTTTTACCAATATTTCGATACTATTTCATGTAGTATCACGATATGTGATTTGGCCTTCAAATCTCCGAATTTCGCATAATATTGCATTTTAAGCAAGTTTTCTTGCATTTTGTTTCGTACGAAAAATCATCGAATTTAGCAATATTTTGACGTTTATCATCTCCTTTTCCTTCATGTGATTTAAACAAAATATCATCGAATTAGGCAATATTTTGCCGATTTCCACGTTTTTGTGAATTTTCAGTCAAGGGGTTCAGTTTATATATATAAAATAAAAATGATGCAAACACATAATTGATTAGATAATTACCTTAAATACTTCATTTTCAATCATCTATTTGTTTCTCGTTAAAATACTGAGTAAGATATTGAAAAGGGGAGAAGTTCGGTTTTTATTGCATATATTGACGTTTCAGCCGGATTAGAGCGGTTTTACGTGTACATCTTCCCTCGTTTATATAAACGGAAAATCAAGAACATTATAGTTAATTCTAATGAAAAAACATTGTTTTTTATCATTTGTATTGGAAACAACATTGTCATGTCTTTTTTTGGAACTAAATAATTCGAAACCTCGCTCTATGATTTGAAAGTAAAAATACTCAAATATGGTATAATAGTGACTTTTTTCACGTTTTTCGTGTAGTTTTGATATTACGTAAATATATTCATTTTTACCAATATTCCGATACTATTTCATGTCGTACCACGATATGTGATTTGGCCTTGAAATCACAGAATTTCGCGTAATATTGCATTTTAAGCAAATTTTCTTGCATTTTGTTTCGTACGAAAAATCATCGAATTTAGCAATATTTTGACGTTTATCATCCCCTTTTCCTTCATGTGATTTAAATAAAATATCATCGAATTAGGCAATATTTTGCCGTTTTCCACGTTTTTGTGAATTTTCAGTCCATGGGTATTAATTCATATATATACGATAAAAATGATGCAAACACATAATTGATTAGATAATAACCTTAAATACTTCATTTTCAATCATCTATTTTTTTCTCGTTAAAATACTGAGTAAGATATTGAAAAGGGGAGAAGTTCGGTTTTTATTGCATATATCGACGTTTCAGCCGGATTGGAGCGGTTTTACGTGTACCTCTTCCATCGGAAATATATACGGAAAATCAGGAACATTTTAGTTAATTCTAATGAAAACACATTGTTTTTTATCATTTGTATTGGAAACCACATTGTCATATGTCTTTTCTTGAATCTAAATAATACGAAACCTCGCTCTATGATTTGAAGTTAAAATCCTCAAATATGGTTAAATAGTGACTTTTTTCACGTTTTTCATGTAGTTTGATATTACGTAAATATATTCATTTTTACCAATATTTCGATACTATTTCATGTAGTATCACGATATGTGATTTGGCCTTCAAATCTCAGAATTTCGAATAATATTGCATTTTAAGCAAGTTTTCTTGCATTTTGTTTCGTACGAAAAATCATCGAATTTACCAATATTTTGACGTTTATCATCCCCTTTTCCTTCATGTGATTTAAATAAAATATCATCGAATTAGGCAATATTTTGCCGTTTTCCACGTTTTTGTGAATTTTCAGTCCATGGGTATTAATTCGTATATATACGATAAAAATGATGCAAACACATAATTGATTAGATAATAACCTTAAATACTTCATTTTCAATCATCTATTTGTTTCTCGTTAAAATACTGAGTAAGATATTGAAAAGGGGAGAAGTTCTGTTTTTATTGCATATATCGACGTTTCAGCCGGAATAGAGCAGTTTTACGTGTACATCTTCCATCGGTAATATAAACGGAAAATCATGAACATTTTAGTTAATTCTAATGAAAACACATTGATTTTTATCATTTGTATTGGAAACAACATTGTCATATGTCTTTTTTTGGATATAAATAATACGAAACCTCGCTCTATGATTTGAAGTTAAAATCCTCAAATATGGTTAAATAGTGACTTTTTTACGTTTTTCATGTAGTTTGATATTACGTAAATATATTCATTTTTACCAATATTTCGATACTATTTCATGTAGTATCACGATATGTGATTTGGCCTTCAAATCTCAGAATTTCGCATAATATTGCATTTTAAGCAAGTTTTCTTGGATTTTGTTTCGTACGAAAAATCATCGAATTTAGCAATATTTTGACGTTTATCATCCCCTTTTCCTTCATGTGATTTAAATAAAATATCATCGAATTAGGCAATATTTTGCCGTTTTCCACGTTTTTGTGAATTTTCAGTCCATGGGTTTAACTTCATATATATACGATAAATAAGGTTGCAAACACATAATTGATTAGATAATAACCTTAAATACTTCATTTTCATTCAACTATTTGTTTCTCGTTAAAATACTGAGTAAGATATTGAAAAGGGGAGAAGTTCTGTTTTTATTGCATATATCGACGTTTCAGCCGGAATAGAGCGGTTTTACGTGTACATCTTCCATCGGTAATATAAACGGAAAATCAGGAACATTTTAGTTAATTCTAATGAAAACACATTGATTTTTATCATTTGTATTGGAAACAACATTGTCATATGTCTTTTCTTGGATCTAAATAATACGAAACCTCGCTCTATGATTTGAAGATAAAATCCTCATATATGGTTATATAGTGACTTTTTTTACGTTTTTCATGTAGTTTGATATTACGTAAATATATTCATTTTTATAAATATTTCGATACTATTCATGTAGTATCACGATATGTGATTTGGCTTTCAAATCTCAGAATTTCGCATAATATTGCATTTTAAGCAAGTTTTCTTGCATTTTGTTTCGTACGAAAAATCATCGAATTTAGCAATATTTTGACGTTTATCATCCCCTTTTCCTTCATGTGATTTAAATAAAATATGATCGAATTAGGCAATATTTTGCTGTTTTCCACGTTTTTGTGAATTTTCAGTCCATTGGTATTAATTGATATATATACGATAAAAATGATGAAAACACATAATTGATTAGATAATAACCTTAAATACTTCATTTTCAATCAACTATTTGTTTCTCGTTAAAATACTGAGTAAGATATTGAAAAGGGGAGAAGTTCGGTTTTTATTGCATATATCGACGTTTCAGCCGGATTAGAGCGGTTTTACGTGTACATCTTCCATCGGTAATATAAACGGAAAATCAGGAACATTTTAGTTAATTCTAATGAAAACACATTGATTTTTATCATTTGTATTCGAAACAACATTGTCATGTCTTTTCTTGGATCTAAATAATACGAAACCTCGCTCTATGATTTGAAAGTAAAAATACTCAAATATGGTATAATAGTGACTTTTTTCACGTTTTTCATGTAGTTTGATATTACGTAAATATATTCATTTTTCCAATATTTCGATACTATTTCATGTAGTATCACGATATGTGATTTGGCCTTGAAATCTCAGAATTTCGAATAATATTGCATTTTAAGCAAGTTTTCTTGCATTTTATTTCGTACGAAAAATCATCGAATTTACCAATATTTTGACGTTTATCATCCCCTTTTCCTTCATGTGATTTAAATAAAATATCATCGAATTAGGCAATATTTTGCCGTTTTCCACGTTTTTGTGAATTTTCAGTCCATGGGTATTAATTCATATATATACGATAAAAATGATGCAAACACATAATTGATTAGATAATAACCTTAAATACTTCATTTTCAATCATCTATTTGTTTCTCGTTAAAATACTGAGTAAGATATTGAAAAGGGGAGAAGTTCTGTTTTTATTGCATATATCGACGTTTCAGCCGGAATAGAGCAGTTTTACGTGTACATCTTCCATCGGTAATATAAACGGAAAATCAGGAACATTTTAGTTAATTCTAATGAAAACACATTGATTTTTATCATTTGTATTGGAAACAACATTGTCATATGTCTTTTTTTGGATATAAATAATACGAAACCTCGCTCTATGATTTGAAGTTAAAATCCTCAAATATGGTTAAATAGTGACTTTTTTACGTTTTTCATGTAGTTTGATATTACGTAAATATATTCATTTTTACCAATATTTCGATACTATTTCATGTAGTATCACGATATGTGATTTGGCCTTCAAATCTCAGAATTTCGCATAATATTGCATTTTAAGCAAGTTTTCTTGGATTTTGTTTCGTACGAAAAATCATCGAATTTAGCAATATTTTGACGTTTATCATCCCCTTTTCCTTCATGTGATTTAAATAAAATATCATCGAATTAGGCAATATTTTGCCGTTTTCCACGTTTTTGTGAATTTTCAGTCCATGGGTTTAACTTCATATATATACGATAAATAAGGTTGCAATTACATAATTGATTAGATAATAACCTTAAATACTTCATTTTCATTCAACTATTTGTTTCTCGTTAAAATACTGAGTAAGATATTGAAAAGGGGAGAAGTTCTGTTTTTATTGCTTATATCGACGTTTCAGCCGGAATAGAGCGGTTTTACGTGTACATCTTCCATCGGTAATATAAACGGAAAATCAGGAACATTTTAGTTAATTCTAATGAAAACACATTGATTTTTATCATTTGTATTGGAAACAACATTGTCATATGTCTTTTCTTGGATCTAAATAATACGAAACCTCGCTCTATGATTTGAAGTTAAAATCCTCATATATGGTTATATAGTGACTTTTTTCACGTTTTTCATGTAGTTTGATATTACGTAAATATATTCATTTTTATAAATATTTCGATACTATTCATGTAGTATCACGATATGTGATTTGGCTTTCAAATCTCAGAATTTCGCATAATATTGCATTTTAAGCAAGTTTTCTTGGATTTTGTTTCGTACGAAAAATCATCGAATTTAGCAATATTTTGACGTTTATCATCCCCTTTTCCTTCATGTGATTTAAACAAAATATCATCGAATTAGGCAATATTTTGCAGTTTTCCACGTTTTTATGAATTTTCAGTCCATGGGTATTACTTCATATATATACGATGAAAATGATGCAAACACATAATTGACACATCTATTTGTTTCTTGTTAAAATACTGAGTCAGGTATTGAAAAGGTCAGTATTTATTGCATATATCGACGTTTCAGCCAGATTAGAGCGGTTTTACGTGTACATCTTCCCTCGTTAATATAAACGGAAAATCAAGAACATTATAGATAATTCTAATGAAAACACATTGTTTTTTATCATTTGTATTGGAAACAACATTGTCATATGTCTTTTCTTGGAACTAAATAATTCGAAACCTCGCTCTATGATTTGAAAGTAAAATCCTCAAATATGGTAAAATAGTGACTTTTTTCACGTTTTTCATGTAGTTTGATATTACGTAAATATATTCATTTTTACCAATATATCGATACTATTTCATGTAGTATCACGATATGTGATTTGGCCTTCATATATCAGAATTTCGCATAATATTGCATTTTAAGCAAGTTTTCTTGCATTTTGTTTCGTACGAAAAATCATCGAATTTAACAATTTTTTGACGTTTATCATCCCCTTTTCCTTCATGTGATTTAAATAAAATATGATCGAATTAGGCAATATTTTGCTGTTTTCCACGTTTTTGTGAATTTTCAGTCCATTGGTATTAATTGATATATATACGATAAAAATGATGCAAACACATAATTGATTAGATAATAACCTTAAATACTTCATTTTCAATCAACTATTTGTTTCTCGTTAAAATACTGAGTAAGATATTGAAAAGGGGAGAAGTTCGGTTTTTATTGCATATATCGACGTTTCAGCCGGATTAGAGCGGTTTTACGTGTACATCTTCCATCGGTAATATAAACGGAAAATCAGGAACATTTTAGTTAATTCTAATGAAAACACATTGATTTTTATCATTTGTATTCGAAACAACATTGTCATGTCTTTTCTTGGATCTAAATAATACGAAACCTCGCTCTATGATTTGAAGTTAAAATCCTTAAATATGGTTAAATAGTGACTTTTTTCACGTTTTTCGTGTAGTTTTGATATTACGTAAATATATTCATTTTTACCAATATTCCGATACTATTTCATGTCGTACCACGATATGTGATTTGGCCTTGAAATCACAGAATTTCGCGTAATATTGCATTTTAAGCAAATTTTCTTGCATTTTGTTTCGTACGAAAAATCATCGAATTTAGCAATATTTTGACGTTTATCATCCCCTTTTCCTTCATGTGATTTAAATAAAATATCATCGAATTAGGCAATATTTTGCCATTTTCCACGTTTTTGTGAATTTTCAGTCCATGGGTATTAATTCATATATATACGATAAAAATGATGCAAACACATAATTGATTAGATAATAACCTTAAATACTTCATTTTCAATCATCTATTTTTTTCTCGTTAAAATACTGAGTAAGATATTGAAAAGGGGAGAAGTTCGGTTTTTATTGCATATATCGACGTTTCAGCCGGATTAGAGCGGTTTTACGTGTACCTCTTCCATCGGAAATATATACGGAAAATCAGGAACATTTTAGTTAATTCTAATGAAAACACATTGTTTTTTATCATTTGTATTGGAAACCACATTGTCATATGTCTTTTCTTGAATCTAAATAATACGAAACCTCGCTCTATGATTTGAAGTTAAAATCCTCAAATATGGTTAAATAGTGATTTTTTTCACGTTTTTCATGTAGTTTGATATTACGTAAATATATTCATTTTTACCAATATTTCGATACTATTTCATGTAGTATCACGATATGTGATTTGGCCTTCAAATCTCAGAATTTCGAATAATATTGCATTTTAAGCAAGTTTTCTTGCATTTTGTTTCGTACGAAAAATCATCGAATTTACCAATATTTTGACGTTTATCATCCCCTTTTCCTTCATGTGATTTAAATAAAATATCATCGAATTAGGCAATATTTTGCCGTTTTCCACGTTTTTGTGAATTTTCAGTCCATGGGTATTAATTCGTATATATACGATAAAAATGATGCAAACACATAATTGATTAGATAATAACCTTAAATACTTCATTTTCAATCATCTATTTGTTTCTCGTTAAAATACTGAGTAAGATATTGAAAAGGGGAGAAGTTCTGTTTTTATTGCATATATCGACGTTTCAGCCGGAATAGAGCAGTTTTACGTGTATATCTTCCATCGGTAATATAAACGGAAAATCATGAACATTTTAGTTAATTCTAATGAAAACACATTGATTTTTATCATTTGTATTGGAAACCACATTGTCATATGTCTTTTTTTGGATATAAATAATACGAAACCTCGCTCTATGATTTGAAGTTAAAATCCTCAAATATGGTTAAATAGTGACTTTTTTACGTTTTTCATGTAGTTTGATATTACGTAAATATATTCATTTTTACCAATATTTCGATACTATTTCATGTAGTATCACGATATGTGATTTGGCCTTCAAATCTCAGAATTTCGCATAATATTGCATTTTAAGCAAGTTTTCTTGGATTTTGTTTCGTACGAAAAATCATCGAATTTAGCAATATTTTGACGTTTATCATCCCCTTTTCCTTCATGTGATTTAAATAAAATATCATCGAATTAGGCAATATTTTGCCGTTTTCCACGTTTTTGTGAATTTTCAGTCCATGGGTTTAACTTCATATATATACGATAAATAAGGTTGCAAACACATAATTGATTAGATAATAACCTTAAATACTTCATTTTCATTCAACTATTTGTTTCTCGTTAAAATACTGAGTAAGATATTGAAAAGGGGAGAAGTTCTGTTTTTATTGCATATATCGACGTTTCAGCCGGAATAGAGCGGTTTTACGTGTAAATCTTCCATCGGTAATATAAACGGAAAATCAGGAACATTTTAGTTAATTCTAATGAAAACACATTGATTTTTATCATTTGTATTGGAAACAACATTGTCATATGTCTTTTCTTGGATCTAAATAATACGAAACCTCGCTCTATGATTTGAAGATAAAATCCTCATATATGGTTATATAGTGACTTTTTTCACGTTTTTCATGTAGTTTGATATTACGTAAATATATTCATTTTTATAAATATTTCGATACTATTCATGTAGTATCACGATATGTGATTTGGCTTTCAAATCTCAGAATTTCGCATAATATTGCATTTTAAGCAAGTTTTCTTGCATTTTGTTTCGTACGAAAAATCATCGAATTTAGCAATATTTTGACGTTTATCATCCCCTTTTCCTTCATGTGATTTAAACAAAATATCATCGAATTAGGCAATATTTTGCAGTTTTCCACGTTTTTATGAATTTTCAGTCCATGGGTATTACTTCATATATATACGATGAAAATGATGCAAACACATAATTGACACATCTATTTGTTTCTTGTTAAAATACTGAGTCAGGTATTGAAAAGGTCAGTTTTTATTGCATATATCGACGTTTCAGCCAGATTAGAGCGGTTTTACGTGTACATCTTCCCTCGTTAATATAAACGGAAAATCAAGAACATTATAGTTAATTCTAATGAAAACACATTGTTTTTTATCATTTGTATTGGAAACAACATTGTCATATGTCTTTTCTTGGAACTAAATAATTCGAAACCTCGCTCTATGATTTGAAAGTAAAATCCTCAAATATGGTAAAATAGTGACTTTTTTCACGTTTTTCATGTAGTTTGATATTACGTAAATATATTCATTTTTACCAATATATCGATACTATTTCATGTAGTATCACGATATGTGATTTGGCCTTCATATATCAGAATTTCGCATAATATTGCATTTTAAGCAAGTTTTCTTGCATTTTGTTTCGTACGAAAAATCATCGAATTTAACAATATTTTGACGTTTATCATCCCCTTTTCCTTCATGTGATTTAAATAAAATATGATCGAATTAGGCAATATTTTGCTGTTTTCCACGTTTTTGTGAATTTTCAGTCCATTGGTATTAATTGATATATATACGATAAAAATGATGAAAACACATAATTGATTAGATAATAACCTTAAATACTTCATTTTCAATCAACTATTTGTTTCTCGTTAAAATACTGAGTAAGATATTGAAAAGGGGAGAAGTTCGGTTTTTATTGCATATATCGACGTTTCAGCCGGATTAGAGCGGTTTTACGTGTACATCTTCCATCGGTAATATAAACGGAAAATCAGGAACATTTTAGTTAATTCTAATGAAAACACATTGATTTTTATCATTTGTATTCGAAACAACATTGTCATGTCTTTTCTTGGATCTAAATAATACGAAACCTCGCTCTATGATTTGAAGTTAAAATCCTTAAATATGGTTAAATAGTGACTTTTTTCACGTTTTTCGTGTAGTTTTGATATTACGTAAATATATTCATTTTTACCAATATTCCGATACTATTTCATGTCGTACCACGATATGTGATTTGGCCTTGAAATCACAGAATTTCGCGTAATATTGCATTTTAAGCAAATTTTCTTGCATTTTGTTTCGTACGAAAAATCATCGAATTTAGCAATATTTTGACGTTTATCATCCCCTTTTCCTTCATGTGATTTAAATAAAATATCATCGAATTAGGCAATATTTTGCCGTTTTCCACGTTTTTGTGAATTTTCAGTCCATGGGTATTAATTCATATATATACGATAAAAATGATGCAAACACATAATTGATTAGATAATAACCTTAAATACTTCATTTTCAATCATCTATTTTTTTCTCGTTAAAATACTGAGTAAGATATTGAAAAGGGGAGAAGTTCGGTTTTTATTGCATATATCGACGTTTCAGCCGGATTAGAGCGGTTTTACGTGTACCTCTTCCATCGGAAATATATACGGAAAATCAGGAACATTTTAGTTAATTCTAATGAAAACACATTGTTTTTTATCATTTGTATTGGAAACCACATTGTCTTATGTCTTTTCTTGAATCTAAATAATACGAAACCTCGCTCTATGATTTGAAGTTAAAATCCTCAAATATGGTTAAATAGTGACTTTTTTCACGTTTTTCATGTAGTTTGATATTACGTAAATATATTCATTTTTACCAATATTTCGATACTATTTCATGTAGTATCACGATATGTGATTTGGCCTTCAAATCTCAGAATTTCGAATAATATTGCATTTTAAGCAAGTTTTCTTGCATTTTGTTTCGTACGAAAAATCATCGAATTTACCAATATTTTGACGTTTATCATCCCCTTTTCCTTCATGTGATTTAAATAAAATATCATCGAATTAGGCAATATTTTGCCGTTTTCCACGTTTTTGTGAATTTTCAGTCCATGGGTATTAATTCGTATATATACGATAAAAATGATGCAAACACATAATTGATTAGATAATAACCTTAAATACTTCATTTTCAATCATCTATTTGTTTCTCGTTAAAATACTGAGTAAGATATTGAAAAGGGGAGAAGTTCTGTTTTTATTGCATATATCGACGTTTCAGCCGGAATAGAGCAGTTTTACGTGTACATCTTCCATCGGTAATATAAACGGAAAATCATGAACATTTTAGTTAATTCTAATGAAAACACATTGATTTTTATCATTTGTATTGGAAACAACATTGTCATATGTCTTTTTTTGGATATAAATAATACGAAACCTCGCTCTATGATTTGAAGTTAAAATCCTCAAATATGGTTAAATAGTGACTTTTTTACGTTTTTCATGTAGTTTGATATTACGTAAATATATTCATTTTTACCAATATTTCGATACTATTTCATGTAGTATCACGATATGTGATTTGGCCTTCAAATCTCAGAATTTCGCATAATATTGCATTTTAAGCAAGTTTTCTTGGATTTTGTTTCGTACGAAAAATCATCGAATTTAGCAATATTTTGACGTTTATCATCCCCTTTTCCTTCATGTGATTTAAATAAAATATCATCGAATTAGGCAATATTTTGCCGTTTTCCACGTTTTTGTGAATTTTCAGTCCATGGGTTTAACTTCATATATATACGATAAATAAGGTTGCAAACACATAATTGATTAGATAATGACCTTAAATACTTCATTTTCATTCAACTATTTGTTTCTCGTTAAAATACTGAGTAAGATATTGAAAAGGGGAGAAGTTCTGTTTTTATTGCATATACCGACGTTTCAGCCGGAATAGAGCGGTTTTACGTGTACATCTTCCATCGGTAATATAAACGGAAAATCAGGAACATTTTAGTTAATTCTAATGAATAAACATTGATTTTTATCATTTGTATTGGAAACAACATTGTCATATGTCTTTTCTTGGATCTAAATAATACGAAACCTCGCTCTATGATTTGAAGATAAAATCCTCATATATGGTTATATAGTGACTTTTTTCACGTTTTTCATGTAGTTTGATATTACGTAAATATATTCATTTTTATAAATATTTCGATACTATTCATGTAGTATCACGATATGTGATTTGGCTTTCAAATCTCAGAATTTCGCATAATATTGCATTTTAAGCAAGTTTTCTTGCATTTTGTTTCGTACGAAAAATCATCGAATTTAGCAATATTTTGACGTTTATCATCCCCTTTTCCTTCATGTGATTTAAACAAAATATCATCGAATTAGGCAATATTTTGCAGTTTTCCACGTTTTTATGAATTTTCAGTCCATGGGTATTACTTCATATATATACGATGAAAATGATGCAAACACATAATTGACACATCTATTTGTTTCTTGTTAAAATACTGAGTAATATATTGAAAAGGTCAGTTTTTATTGCATATATCGACGTTTCAGCCAGATTAGAGCGGTTTTACGTGTACATCTTCCCTCGTTAATATAAACGGAAAATCAAGAACATTATAGTTAATTCTAATGAAAACACATTGTTTTTTATCATTTGTATTGGAAACAACATTGTCATATGTCTTTTCTTGGAACTAAATAATTCGAAACCTCGCTCTATGATTTGAAAGTAAAATCCTCAAATATGGTAAAATAAAGACTTTTTTCACGTTTTTCATGTAGTTTGATATTACGTAAATATATTCATTTTTACCAATATATCGATACTATTTCATGTAGTATCACGATATGTGATTTGGCCTTCATATATCAGAATTTCGCATAATATTGCATTTTAAGCAAGTTTTCTTGCATTTTGTTTCGTACGAAAAATCATCGAATTTAACAATATTTTGACGTTTATCATCCCCTTTTCCTTCATGTGATTTAAATAAAATATGATCGAATTAGGCAATATTTTGCTGTTTTCCACGTTTTTGTGAATTTTCAGTCCATTGGTATTAATTGATATATGTACGATAAAAATGATGAAAACACATAATTGATTAGATAATAACCTTAAATACTTCATTTTCAATCAACTATTTGTTTCTCGTTAAAATACTGAGTAAGATATTGAAAAGGGGAGAAGTTCGGTTTTTATTGCATATATCGACGTTTCAGCCTTATTAGAGCGGTCTTACGTGTACATCTTCCATCGGTAATATAAACGGAAAATCAGGAACATTTTAGTTAATTCTAATGAAAACACATTGATTTTTATCATTTGTATTCGAAACAACATTGTCATGTCTTTTCTTGGATCTAAATAATTCGAAACCTCGCTCTATGATTTGAAAGTAAAAATACTCAAATATGGTATAATAGTGACTTTTTTCACGTTTTTCATGTAGTTTGATATTACGTAAATATATTCATTTTTACCAATATTTCGATACTATTTCATGTAGTATCACGATATGTGATTTGGCCTTCAAATCTCAGAATTTCGAATAATATTGCATTTTAAGCAAGTTTTCTTGCATTTTAATATTGCATTTTAAGCAAGTTTTCTTGCATTTTGTTTCGTACGAAAAATCATCGAATTTACCAATATTTTGACGTTTATCATCCCCTTTTCCTTCATGTGATTTAAATAAAATATCATCGAATTAGGCAATATTTTGCCGTTTTCCACGTTTTTGTGAATTTTCAGTCCATGGGTATTAATTCGTATATATACGATAAAAATGATGCAAACACATAATTGATTAGATAATAACCTTAAATACTTCATTTTCAATCATCTATTTGTTTCTCGTTAAAATACTGAGTAAGATATTGAAAAGGGGAGAAGTTCTGTTTTTATTGCATATATCGACGTTTCAGCCGGATTAGAGCAGTTTTACGTGTACATCTTCCATCGGTAATATAAACGGAAAATCATGAACATTTTAGTTAATTCTAATGAAAACACATTGATTTTTATCATTTGTATTGGAAACAACATTGTCATATGTCTTTTTTTGGATATAAATAATACGAAACCTCGCTCTATGATTTGAAGTTAAAATCCTCAAATATGGTTAAATAGTGACTTTTTTACGTTTTTCATGTAGTTTGATATTACGTAAATATATTCATTTTTACCAATATTTCGATACTATTTCATGTAGTATCACGATATGTGATTTGGCCTTCAAATCTCAGAATTTCGCATAATATTGCATTTTAAGCAAGTTTTCTTGGATTTTGTTTCGTACGAAAAATCATCGAATTTAGCAATATTTTGACGTTTATCATCCCCTTTTCCTTCATGTGATTTAAATAAAATATCATCGAATTAGGCAATATTTTGCCGTTTTCCACGTTTTTGTGAATTTTCAGTCCATGGGTTTAACTTCATATATATACGATAAATAAGGTTGCAAACACATAATTGATTAGATAATAACCTTAAATACTTCATTTTCATTCAACTATTTGTTTCTCGTTAAAATACTGAGTAAGATATTGAAAAGGGGAGAAGTTCTGTTTTTATTGCATATATCGACGTTTCAGCCGGAATAGAGCGGTTTTACGTGTACATCTTCCATCGGTAATATAAACGGAAAATCAGGAACATTTTAGTTAATTCTAATGAAAACACATTGATTTTTATCATTTGTATTGGAAACAACATTGTCATATGTCTTTTCTTGGATCTAAATAATACGAAACCTCGCTCTATGATTTGAAGATAAAATCCTCATATATGGTTACATAGTGACTTTTTTCACGTTTTTCATGTAGTTTGATATTACGTAAATATATTCATTTTTATAAATATTTCGATACTATTCATGTAGTATCACGATATGTGATTTGGCTTTCAAATCTCAGAATTTCGCATAATATTGCATTTTAAGCAAGTTTTCTTGCATTTTGTTTCGTACGAAAAATCATCGAATTTAGCAATATTTTGACGTTTATCATCCCCTTTTCCTTCATGTGATTTAAACAAAATATCATCGAATTAGGCAATATTTTGCAGTTTTCCACGTTTTTATGAATTTTCAGTCCATGGGTATTACTTCATATATATACGATGAAAATGATGCAAACACATAATTGACACATCTATTTGTTTCTTGTTAAAATACTGAGTAATATATTGAAAAGGTCAGTTTTTATTGCATATATCGACGTTTCAGCCAGATTAGAGCGGTTTTACGTGTACATCTTCCCTCGTTAATATAAACGGAAAATCAAGAACATTATAGTTAATTCTAATGAAAACACATTGTTTTTTATCATTTGTATTGGAAACAACATTGTCATATGTCTTTTCTTGGAACTAAATAATTCGAAACCTCGCTCTATGATTCGAAAGTAAAATCCTCAAATATGGTAAAATAGTGACTTTTTTCACGTTTTTCATGTAGTTTGATATTACGTAAATATATTCATTTTTACCAATATATCGATACTATTTCATGTAGTATCACGATATGTGATTTGGCCTTCATATATCAGAATTTCGCATAATATTGCATTTTAAGCAAGTTTTCTTGCATTTTGTTTCGTACGAAAAATCATCGAATTTAACAATATTTTGACGTTTATCATCCCCTTTTCCTTCATGAGATTTAAATAAAATATGATCGAATTAGGCAATATTTTGCTGGTTTCCACGTTTTTGTGAATTTTCAGTCCATTGGTATTAATTGATATATATACGATAAAAATGATGAAAACACATAATTGATTAGATAATAACCTTAAATACTTCATTTTCAATCAACTATTTGTTTCTCGTTAAAATACTGAGTAAGATATTGAAAAGGGGAGAAGTTCGGTTTTTATTGCATATATCGACGTTTCAGCCGGATTAGAGCGGTTTTACGTGTACATCTTCCATCGGTAATATAAACGGAAAATCAGGAACATTTTAGTTAATTCTAATGAAAACACATTGATTTTTATCATTTGTATTCGAAACAACATTGTCATGTCTTTTCTTGGATCTAAATAATACGAAACCTCGCTCTATGATTTGAAAGTAAAAATACTCAAATATGGTATAATAGTGACTTTTTTCACGTTTTTCATGTAGTTTGATATTACGTAAATATATTCATTTTTACCAATATTTCGATACTATTTCATGTAGTATCACGATATGTGATTTGGCCTTCAAATCTCAGAATTTCGAATAATATTGCATTTTAAGCAAGTTTTCTTGCATTTTGTTTCGTACGAAAAATCATCGAATTTACCAATATTTTGACGTTTATCATCCCCTTTTCCTTCATGTGATTTAAATAAAATATCATCGAATTAGGCAATATTTTGCCGTTTTCCACGTTTTTGTGAATTTTCAGTCCATGGGTATTAATTCATATATATACGATAAAAATGATGCAAACACATAATTGATTAGATAATAACCTTAAATACTTCATTTTCAATCATCTATTTGTTTCTCGTTAAAATACTGAGTAAGATATTGAAAAGGGGAGAAGTTCTGTTTTTATTGCATATATCGACGTTTCAGCCGGAATAGAGCAGTTTTACGTGTACATCTTCCATCGGTAATATAAACGGAAAATCAGGAACATTTTAGTTAATTCTAATGAAAACACTGATTTTTATCATTTGTATTCGAAACAACATTGTCATATGTCTTTTTTTGGATATAAATAATACGAAACCTCGCTCTATGATTTGAAGTTAAAATCCTTAAATATGGTTAAATAGTGACTTTTTTCACGTTTTTCGTGTAGTTTTGATATTACGTAAATATATTCATTTTTACCAATATTCCGATACTATTTCATGTCGTACCACGATATGTGATTTGGCCTTGAAATCACAGAATTTCGCGTAATATTGCATTTTAAGCAAATTTTCTTGCATTTTGTTTCGTACGAAAAATCATCGAATTTAGCAATATTTTGACGTTTATCATCCCCTTTTCCTTCATGTGATTTAAATAAAATATCATCGAATTAGGCAATATTTTGCCGTTTTCCACGTTTTTGTGAATTTTCAGTCCATGGGTATTAATTCATATATATGCGATAAAAATGATGCAAACACATAATTGATTAGATAATAACCTTAAATACTTCATTTTCAATCATCTATTTTTTTCTCGTTAAAATACTGAGTAAGATATTGAAAAGGGGAGAAGTTCGGTTTTTATTGCATATATCGACGTTTCAGCCGGATTAGAGCGGTTTTACGTGTACCTCTTCCATCGGAAATATATACGGAAAATCAGGAACATTTTAGTTAATTCTAATGAAAACACATTGTTTTTTATCATTTGTATTGGAAACCACATTGTCATATGTCTTTTCTTGAATCTAAATAATACGAAACCTCGCTCTATGATTTGAAGTTAAAATCCTCAAATATGGTTAAATAGTGACTTTTTTCACGTTTTTCATGTAGTTTGATATTACGTAAATATATTCATTTTAACCAATATTTCGATACTATTTCATTTAGTATCACGATATGTGATATGGCCTTCAAATCTCAGAATTTCGCATAATATTGCATTTTAAGCAAGTTTTCTTGCATTTTGTTTCGTACGAAAAATCATCGAATTTAGCAATATTTTGACGTTTATCATCTCCTTTTCCTTCATGTGATTTAAACAAAATATCATCGAATTAGGCAATATTTTGCCGATTTCCACGTTTTTGTGAATTTTCAGCAAACACATAATTGATTAGATAATAACCTTAAATACTTCATTTTCAATCATCTATTTGTTTCTCGTTAAAATACTGAGTAAGATATTGAAAAGGGGAGAAGTTCGGTTTTTATAGCATATATCGACGTTTCAGCCGGATTAGAGCGGTTTTACGTGTACATCTTCCCTCGTTAATATAAACGGAAAATCAAGAACATTATAGTTAATTCTAATGAAAACACATTGTTTTTTATCATTTGTATTGGAAACAACATTGTCATATGTCTTTTCTTGGAACTAAATAATTCGAAACCTCGCTCTATGATTTGAAAGTAAAATCCTCAAATATGGTAAAATAGTGACTTTTTTCACGTTTTTCATGTAGTTTGATATTACGTAAATATATTCATTTTTACCAATATTTCGATACTATTTCATGTAGTATCACGATATGTGATTTGGCCTTCAAATCTCAGAATTTCGCATAATATTGCATTTTAAGCAAGTTTTCTTGCATTTTGTTTCGTACGAAAAATCATCGAATTTAGCAATATTTTGACGTTTATCATCCCCTTTTCCTTTATTTGATTTAAACAAAATATCATCGAATTAGGCAATATTTTGCCGTTTTCCACGTTTTTGTGAATTTTCAGTCCATGGGTATTAATTCATATATATACGATAAAAATGATGCAAACACATAATTGATTAGATAATAACCTTAAATACTTCATTTTCAATCAACTATTTGTTTCTCGTTAAAATACTGAGTAAGATATTGAAAAGGGGAGAAGTTCTGTTTTTATTGCATATATCGACGTTTCAGCCGGATTAGAGCGGTTTTACGTGTACATCTTCCCTCGTTAATATAAACGGAAAATCAAGAACACTATAGGTAATTCTGATGAATACACACTGTTTTTTATCATTTGTATTGGAAACAACATTGTCATATATCTTTTCCTGGAACTAAATAATACGAAACCTCGCTCTATGATTTGAAGGTAAAATCCTCATATATGGTAAAATAGTGATTTTTTCACGTTAATCATGTAGTTTGATATTACGCAAATATATTCATTTTTACCAATATTTCGATACTATTTCATGTAGTATCACGATATGTGATTTGGCCTTTAAATCTCAGAATTTCGCATAATATTGCATTTTAAGCAAGTTTTCTTGCATTTTGTTTCGTACGAAAAATCATCGAATTTAGCAATATTTTGACGTTTATCATCTCCTTTTCCTTCATGTGATTTAAACAAAATATCATCGAGTTAGGCAATATTTTTCCGTTTACCACGTTTTTGTGAATTTTCCGTCCATGGGTATTAATTCATATATATACGATAAAAATGATGCAAACACATAATTGATTAGATAATAACCTTAAATACTTCATTTTCAATCATCTATTTGTTTCTCGTTAAAATACTGAGTAAGATATTGAAAAGGGGAGAAGTTCGGTTTTTATAGCATATATCGACGTTTCAGCCGGATTAGAGCGGTTTTACGTGTACATCTTCCCTCGTTAATATAAACGGAAAATCAAGAACATTATAGTTAATTCTAATGAAAACACATTGTTGTTTATCATTTGTATTGGAAACAACATTGTCATATGTCTTTTCTTGGAACTAAATAATTCGAAACCTCGCTCTATGATTTGAAAGTAAAATCCTCAAATATGGTAAAATAGTGACTTTTTTCACGTTTTTCATGTAGTTTGATATTACGTAAATATATTCATTTTTACCAATATTTCGATACTATTTCATGTAGTATCACGATATGTGATTTGGCCTTCAAATCTCAGAATTTCGCATAATATTGCATTTTAAGCAAGTTTTCTTGCATTTTGTTTCGTACGAAAAATCATCGAATTTAGCAATATTTTGACGTTTATCATCTCCTTTTCCTTCATGTGATTTAAACAAAATATCATCGAATTAGGCAATATTTTGCCGATTTCCACGTTTTTGTGAATTTTCAGGCAATGGGTATTACTTCATATATATACGATAAAAATGATGCAAACACATAATTGATTAGATAATAACCTTAAATACTTCATTTTCAATCAACTATTTGTTTCTCGTTAAAATACTGAGTAAGATATTGAAAAGGGGAGAAGTTCTGTTTTTATTGCATATATCGACGTTTCAGCCGGAATAGAGCGGTTTTACGTGTACATCTTCCATCGGTAATATAAACGGAAAATCAGGAACATTTTAGTTAATTCTAATGAAAACACATTGATTTTTATCATTTGTATTGGAAACAACATTGTCATATGTCTTTTTTTGGATCTAAATAGTACGAAACCTCGCTCTATGATTTGAAGTTAAAATCCTCAAATATGGTTAAATAGTGACTTTTTCACGTTTTTCATGTAGTTTGATATTACGTAAATATATTCATTTTTACCAATATTTCGATACTATTTCATGTAGTATCACGATATGTGATTTGGCCTTCAAATCTCAGAATTTCGCATAATATTGCATTTTAAGCAAGTTTTCTTGCATTTTGTTTCGTACGAAAAATCATCGAATTTAGCAATATTTTGACGTTTATCATCTCCTTTTCCTTCATGTGATTTAAACAAAATATCATCGAATTAGGCAATATTTTGCCGATTTCCACGTTTTTGTGAATTTTCATTCAATGGGAATTACTTCATATATATACGATAAAAATGATGCAAACACATAATTGATTAGATAATAACCTTAAATACTTCATTTTCAATCATCTACTTGTTTCTCGTTAAAATACTGAGTAATATATTGAAAAGGGGAGAAGTTCGGTTTTTATTGCATATATCGACGTTTCAGCCGGATTAGAGCGGTTTTACGTGTACATCTTCCCTCGTTAATATAAACGGAAAATCAAGAACATTATAGGTAATTCTGATGAAAACACATTGTTTTTTATCATTTGTATTGGAAACAACATTGTCATATGTCTTTTCCTGGAACTAAATTATACGAAACCTCGCTCTATGATTTGAAGGTAAAATCCTCAATTATGGTAAAATAGTGACTTTTTCACGTTAATCATGTAGTTTGATATTACGCAAATATATTCATTTTTACCACTATTTCGATACTATTTCATGTAGTATCACGATATGTGATTTGGCCTTCAAATCTCAGAATTTCGCATAATATTGCATTTTAAGCAAGTTTTCTTGCATTTTGTTTCGTACGAAAAATCATCGAATTTAGCAATATTTTGACGTTTATCATCTCCTTTTCCTTCATGTGATTTAAACAAAATATCATCGAATTAGGCAATATTTTGCCGATTTCCACGTTTTTGTGAATTTTCATTCAATGGGTATTACTTCATATATATACGATAAAAATGATGCAAACACATAATTGATTAGATAATAACCTTAAATACTTCATTTTCAATCAACTATTTGTTTCTCGTTAAAATTCTGAGTAAGATATTGAAAAGGGGAGAAGTTCTGTTTTTATTGCATATATCGACGTTTCAGCCGGAATAGAGCGGTTTTACGTGTACATCTTCCATCGGTAATATAAACGGAAAATCAGGAACATTAAAGTTAATTCTAATGAAAACACATTGTTTTTTATCATTTGTATTGGAAACAACATTGTCATATGTCTTTTTTTGGATCTAAATAATACGAAACCTCGCTCTATGATCTGAAGTTAAAATCCTCAAATATGGTTATATAGTGACTTTTTCACGTTTTTCATGTAGTTTGATATTACGTATATATATTCATTTTTATAAATATTTCGATACTATTTCATGTAGTATCACGATATGTGATTTGGCCTTCATATCCCAGAATTTCGCATAATATTGCATTTTAAGCAAGTTTTCTTGCATTTTGTTTCGTACGAAAAATCATCGAATTTAGCAATATTTTGACGTTTATCATCTCCTTTTCCTTCATGTGATTTAAACAAAATATCATCGAATTAGGCAATATTTTGCCGATTTCCACGTTTTTGTGAATTTTCAGTCAATGGGTATTACTTCATATATATACGATAAAAATGATGCAAACACATAATTGATTAGATAATAACCTTAAATACTTCATTTTCAATCATCTATTTGTTTCTCGTTAAAATACTGAGTAAGATATTGAAAAGGGGAGAAGTTCGGTTTTTATAGCATATATAGACGTTTCAGCCGGATTAGAGCGGTTTTACGTGTACATCTTCCCTCGTTAATATAAACGGAAAATCAAGAACATTATAGTTAATTCTAATGAAAACACATTGTTTTTTATCATTTGTATTGGAAACAACATTGTCATATGTCTTTTCTTGGAACTAAATAATTCGAAACCTCGCTCTATGATTTGAAAGTAAAATCCTCAAATATGGTAAAATAGTGACTTTTTCACGTTAATCATGTAGTTTGATATTACGCAAATATATTCATTTTTACCACTATTTCGATACTATTTCATGTAGTATCACGATATGTGATTTGGCCTTCAAATCTCAGAATTTCGCATAATATTGCATTTTAAGCAAGTTTTCTTGCATTTTGTTTCGTACGAAAAATCATCGAATTTAGCAATATTTTGACGTTTATCATCTCCTTTTCCTTCATGTGATTTAAACAAAATATCATCGAATTAGGCAATATTTTGCCGATTTCCACGTTTTTGTGAATTTTCATTCAATGGGTATTACTTCATATATATACGATAAAAATGATGCAAACACATAATTGATTAGATAATAACCTTAAATACTTCATTTTCAATCAACTATTTGTTTCTCGTTAAAATTCTGAGTAAGATATTGAAAAGGGGAGAAGTTCTGTTTTTATTGCATATATCGACGTTTCAGCCGGAATAGAGCGGTTTTACGTGTACATCTTCCATCGGTAATATAAACGGAAAATCAGGAACATTAAAGTTAATTCTAATGAAAACACATTGTTTTTTATCATTTGTATTGGAAACAACATTGTCATATGTCTTTTCCTGGAACTAAATTATACGAAACCTCGCTCTATGATTTGAAGGTAAAATCCTCAATTATGGTAAAATAGTGACTTTTTCACGTTAATCATGTAGTTTGATATTACGCAAATATATTCATTTTTACCACTATTTCGATACTATTTCATGTAGTATCACGATATGTGATTTGGCCTTCAAATCTCAGAATTTCGCATAATATTGCATTTTAAGCAAGTTTTCTTGCATTTTGTTTCGTACGAAAAATCATCGAATTTAGCAATATTTTGACGTTTATCATCTCCTTTTCCTTCATGTGATTTAAACAAAATATCATCGAATTAGGCAATATTTTGCCGATTTCCACGTTTTTGTGAATTTTCATTCAATGGGTATTACTTCATATATATACGATAAAAATGATGCAAACACATAATTGATTAGATAATAACCTTAAATACTTCATTTTCAATCAACTATTTGTTTCTCGTTAAAATTCTGAGTAAGATATTGAAAAGGGGAGAAGTTCTGTTTTTATTGCATATATCGACGTTTCAGCCGGAATAGAGCGGTTTTACGTGTACATCTTCCATCGGTAATATAAACGGAAAATCAGGAACATTAAAGTTAATTCTAATGAAAACACATTGTTTTTTATCATTTGTATTGGAAACAACATTGTCATATGTCTTTTTTTGGATCTAAATAATACGAAACCTCGCTCTATGATCTGAAGTTAAAATCCTCAAATATGGTTATATAGTGACTTTTTCACGTTTTTCATGTAGTTTGATATTACGTATATATATTCATTTTTATAAATATTTCGATACTATTTCATGTAGTATCACGATATGTGATTTGGCCTTCATATCCCAGAATTTCGCATAATATTGCATTTTAAGCAAGTTTTCTTGCATTTTGTTTCGTACGAAAAATCATCGAATTTAGCAATATTTTGACGTTTATCATCTCCTTTTCCTTCATGTGATTTAAACAAAATATCATCGAATTAGGCAATATTTTGCCGATTTCCACGTTTTTGTGAATTTTCAGTCAATGGGTATTACTTCATATATATACGATAAAAATGATGCAAACACATAATTGATTAGATAATAACCTTAAATACTTCATTTTCAATCATCTATTTGTTTCTCGTTAAAATACTGAGTAAGATATTGAAAAGGGGAGAAGTTCGGTTTTTATAGCATATATCGACGTTTCAGCCGGATTAGAGCGGTTTTACGTGTACATCTTCCCTCGTTAATATAAACGGAAAATCAAGAACATTATAGTTAATTCTAATGAAAACACATTGTTTTTTATCATTTGTATTGGAAACAACATTGTCATATGTCTTTTCTTGGAACTAAATAATTCGAAACCTCGCTCTATGATTTGAAAGTAAAATCCTCAAATATGGTAAAATAGTGACTTTTTCACGTTAATCATGTAGTTTGATATTACGCAAATATATTCATTTTTACCACTATTTCGATACTATTTCATGTAGTATCACGATATGTGATTTGGCCTTCAAATCTCAGAATTTCGCATAATATTGCATTTTAAGCAAGTTTTCTTGCATTTTGTTTCGTACGAAAAATCATCGAATTTAGCAATATTTTGACGTTATC
>NC_091210.1:34084862-34103197 GCF_040958095.1 Procambarus clarkii
TGGTAAAAATGAATATATTTACGTAATATCAAACTACATGAAAAACGTGAAAAAAGTCACTATATAACCATATTTGAGGATTTTAACTTCAAATCATAGAGCGAGGTTTCGTATTATTTAGATCCAAGAAAAGACATATGACAATGTTGTTTTCAATACAAATGTCAAAAAACAATGTGTTTTCATTAGAATTAACTATAATGTTCTTGATTTTCCGTTTATATTAACGATGGAAGATGTACACGTAAAACCGCTCTAATCCGGCTGAAACGTCGATATATGCAATAAAAACCGAACTTCTCCCCTTTTCAATATCTTACACAGTATTTTAACGAGAAACAAATAGATGATTGAAAATGAAGTATTTAAGGTTATTATCTAATCAATTTGCATCATTTTTATCGTATATATATGAATTAAAACCCATGGACTGAAAATTCACAAAAACGTGGAAAACGGCAAAATATTGCCTAATTCGATGATATTTTGTTTAAATCACATGAAGGAAAAGGAGATGATAAACGTCAAAATATTGCTATATTCGATGATTTTTCGTACGAAACAAAATGCAAGAAAACCTGCTTAAAATGCAATATTATGCGAAATTCTGAGATTTGAAGGCCAAATCACATATCGTGATACTACATGAAATAGTATCGAAATATTGGTATAAATGAATATATTTACGTAATATCAAACTACATGAAAAACGTGAAAAAAGTCACTATATAACCATATTTGAGGATTTTAACTTCAAATCATAGAGCGAGGTTTCGTATTATTTAGATCCAAGAAAAGACATATGACAATGTTGTTTCCAATACAAATGATAAAAAACAATGTGTTTTCATTAGAATTAACTATAATGTTCTTGATTTTCCGTTTATATTAACGAGGGAAGATGTACACGTAAAACCGCTCTAATCCGGCTGAAACGTCGATATATGCAATAAAAACCGAACTTCTCCCCTTTTCAATATCTTACTCAGTATTTTAACGAGAAACAAATAGATGATTGAAAATGAAGTATTTAAGGTTATTATCTAATCAATTATGTGTTTGCATCATTTTTATCGTATATATATATGAATTAATACCCATGGACGGAAAATTCACAAAAACGTGGAAAACGGCAAAATATTGCCTAATTCGATGATATTTTGTTTAAATCACATGAAGGAAAAGGAGATGATAAACGTTAAAATATTGCTAAATTCGATGATTTTTCGTACGAAGCAAAATGCAAGAAAACTTGCTTAAAATGCAATATTATGCGAAATTCTGAGATTTGAAGGCCAAATCACATATCGTGATACTACATGAAATAGTATCGAAATATTGGTAAAAATGAATATATTTACGTAATATCAAACTACATGAAAAACGTGAAAAAAGTCACTATATAACCATATTTGAGGATTTTAACTTCAAATCATAGAGCGAGGTTTCGTATTATTTAGATCCAAGAAAAGACATATGACAATGTTGTTTTCAATACAAATGTCAAAAAACAATGTGTTTTCATTAGAATTAACTATAATGTTCTTGATTTTCCGTTTATATTAACGATGGAAGATGTACACGTAAAACCGCTCTAATCCGGCTGAAACGTCGATATATGCAATAAAAACCGAACTTCTCCCCTTTTCAATATCTTACTCAGTATTTTAACGAGAAACAAATAGATGATTGAAAATGAAGTATTTAAGGTTATTATCTAATCAATTATGTGTTTGCATCATTATTATCGTATATATATGAATTAAAACCCATGGACTGAAAATTCACAAAAACGTGGAAAACGGCAAAATATTGCCTAATTCGATGATATTTTGTTTAAATCACATGAAGGAAAAGGAGATGATAAACGTTAAAATATTGCTTAATTCGATGATTTTTCGTACGAAGCAAAATGCAAGAAAACTTGCTTAAGATGCAATATTATGCGAAATTCTGAGATTTGAAGGCCAAATCACACATCGTGATACTACATGAAATAGTATCGAAATATTGGTAAAAATGAATATATTTACGTAATATCAAACTACATGAAAAACGTGAAAAAAGTCACTATATAACCATATTTGAGGATTTTAACTTCAAATCATAGAGCGAGGTTTCGTATTATTTAGATCCAAGAAAAGACATATGACAATGTTGTTTTCAATACAAATGTCAAAAAACAATGTGTTTTCATTAGAATTAACTATAATGTTCTTGATTTTCCGTTTATATTAACGATGGAAGATGTACACGTAAAACCGCTCTAATCCGGCTGAAACGTCGATATATGCAATAAAAACCGAACTTCTCCCCTTTTCAATATCTTACTCAGTATTTTAACGAGAAACAAATAGATGATTGAAAATGAAGTATTTAAGGTTATTATCTAATCAATTATGTGTTTGCATCATTATTATCGTATATATATGAATTAAAACCCATGGACTGAAAATTCACAAAAACGTGGAAAACGGCAAAATATTGCCTAATTCGATGATATTTTGTTTAAATCACATGAAGGAAAAGGAGATGATAAACGTTAAAATATTGCTTAATTCGATGATTTTTCGTACGAAGCAAAATGCAAGAAAACTTGCTTAAAATGCAATATTATGCGAAATTCTGAGATTTGAAGGCCAAATCACATATCGTGATACTACATGAAATAGTATCGAAATATTGGTAAAAATGAATATATTTACGTAATATCAAACTACATGAAAAACGTGAAAAAAGTCACTATATAACCATATTTGAGGATTTTAACTTCAAATCATAGAGCGAGGTTTCGTATTATTTAGTTCGATGAAAAGACATATGACAATGTTGTTTCCAATACAAATGATAAAAAACAATGTGTTTTCATTAGAATTAACTATAATGTTCTTGATTTTCCGTTTATATTAACGAGGGAAGATGTACACGTAAAACCGCTCTAATCCGGCTGAAACGTCGATATATGCAATAAAAACCGAACTTCTCCCCTTTTCAATATCTTACACAGTATTTTAACGAGAAACAAATAGATGATTGAAAATGAAGTATTTAAGGTTATTATCTAATCAATTATGTGTTTGCATCATTTTTATCGTATATATATGAATTAAAACCCATGGACTGAAAATTCACAAAAACGTGGAAAACGGCAAAATATTGCCTAATTCGATGATATTTTGTTTAAATCACATGAAGGAAAAGGAGGTGATAAACGTCAAAATATTACTATATTCGATGATTTTTCGTACGAAACAAAATGCAAGAAAACCTGCTTAAAATGCAATATTATGCGAAATTCTGAGATTTGAAGGCCAAATCACATATCGTGATACTACATGAAATAGTATCGAAATATTGGTAAAAATGAATATATTTACGTAATATCAAACTACATGAAAAACGTGAAAAAAGTCACTATATAACCATATTTGAGGATTTTAACTTCAAATCATAGAGCGAGGTTTCGTATTATTTAGATCCAAGAAAAGACATATGACAATGTTGTTTTCAATACAAATGATAAAAAACAATGTGTTTTCATTAGAATTAACTATAATGTTCTTGATTTTCCGTTTATATTAACGATGGAAGATGTACACGTAAAACCGCTCTAATCCGGCTGAAACGTCGATATATGCAATAACAACCGAACTTCTCCCCTTTTCAATATCTTACTCAGTATTTTAACGAGAAACAAATAGATGATTGAAAATGAAGTATTTAAGGTTATTATCTAATCAATTATGTGTTTGCATCATTATTATCGTATATATATGAATTAAAACCCATGGACTGAAAATTCACAAAAACGTGGAAAACGGCAAAATATTGCCTAATTCGATGATATTTTGTTTAAATCACATGAAGGAAAAGGAGATGATAAACGTTAAAATATTGCTAAATTCGATGATTTTTCGTACGAAGCAAAATGCAAGAAAACTTGCTTAAAATGCAATATTATGCGAAATTCTGAGATTTGAAGGCCAAATCACATATCGTGATACTACATGAAATAGTATCGAAATATTGGTAAAAATGAATATATTTACGTAATATCAAACTACATGAAAAACGTGAAAAAAGTCACTATATAACCATATTTGAGGATTTTAACTTCAAATCATAGAGCGAGGTTTCGTATTATTTAGTTCCAATAAAAGACATATGACAATGTTGTTTCCAATACAAATGATAAAAAACAATGTGTTTTCATTAGAATTAACTATAATGTTCTTGATTTTCCGTTTATATTAACGATGGAAGATGTACACGTAAAACCGCTCTAATCCGGCTGAAACGTCGATATATGCAATAAAAACCGAACTTCTCCCCTTTTCAATATCTTACTCAGTATTTTAACGAGAAACAAATAGATGATTGAAAATGAAGTATTTAAGGTTATTATCTAATCAATTATGTGTTTGCATCATTATTATCGTATATATATGAATTAAAACCCATGGACTGAAAACTCACAAAAACGTGGAAAACGGCAAAATATTGCCTAATTCGATGATATTTTGTTTAAATCACATGAAGGAAAAGGAGATGATAAACGTCAAAATATTACTATATTCGATGATTTTTCGTACGAAACAAAATGCAAGAAAACCTGCTTAAAATGCAATATTATGCGAAATTCTGAGATTTGAAGGCCAAATCACATATCGTGATACTACATGAAATAGTATCGAAATATTGGTAAAAATGAATATATTTACGTAATATCAAACTACATGAAAAACGTGAAAAAAGTCACTATATAACCATATTTGAGGATTTTAACTTCAAATCATAGAGCGAGGTTTCGTATTATTTAGATCCAAGAAAAGACATATGACAATGTTGTTTTCAATACAAATGATAAAAAACAATGTGTTTTCATTAGAATTAACTATAATGTTCTTGATTTTCCGTTTATATTAACGATGGAAGATGTACACGTAAAACCGCTCTTATCCGGCTGAAACGTCGATATATGCAATAACAACCGAACTTCTCCCCTTTTCAATATCTTACTCAGTATTTTAACGAGAAACAAATAGATGATTGAAAATGAAGTATTTAAGGTTATTATCTAATCAATTATGTGTTTGCATCATTTTTATCGTATATATATGAATTAAAACCCATGGACTGAAAATTCACAAAAACGTGGAAAACGGCAAAATATTGCCTAATTCGATGATATTTTGTTTAAATCACATGAAGGAAAAGGAGATGATAAACGTCAAAATATTGCTATATTCGATGATTTTTCGTACGAAACAAAATGCAAGAAAACCTGCTTAAAATGCAATATTATGCGAAATTCTGAGATTTGAAGGCCAAATCACATATCGTGATACTACATGAAATAGTATCGAAATATTGGTAAAAATGAATATATTTACGTAATATCAAACTACATGAAAAACGTGAAAAAAGTCACTATATAACCATATTTGAGGATTTTAACTTCAAATCATAGAGCGAGGTTTCGTATTATTTAGATCCAAGAAAAGACATATGACAATGTTGTTTCCAATACAAATGATAAAAAACAATGTGTTTTCATTAGAATTAACTATAATGTTCTTGATTTTCCGTTTATATTAACGATGGAAGATGTACACGTAAAACCGCTCTAATCCGGCTGAAACGTCGATATATGCAATAAAAACCGAACTTCTCCCCTTTTCAATATCTTACTCAGTATTTTAACGAGAAACAAATAGATGATTGAAAATGAAGTATTTAAGGTTATTATCTAATCAATTATGTGTTTGCATCATTATTATCGTATATATATGAATTAAAACCCATGGACTGAAAATTCACAAAAACGTGGAAAACGGCAAAATATTGCCTAATTCGATGATATTTTGTTTAAATCACATGAAGGAAAAGGAGATGATAAACGTTAAAATATT
Organism: Procambarus clarkii; assembly: GCF_040958095.1. Taxonomy (NCBI): domain Eukaryota; kingdom Metazoa; phylum Arthropoda; class Malacostraca; order Decapoda; family Cambaridae; genus Procambarus; species Procambarus clarkii. The sequence continues at coordinate 34,090,775 of NC_091210.1, forward strand.
GCTTAATTCGATGATTTTTCGTACGAAGCAAAATGCAAGAAAACTTGCTTAAAATGCAATATTATGCGAAATTCTGAGATTTGAAGGCCAAATCACATATCGTGATACTACATGAAATAGTATCGAAATATTGGTAAAAATGAATATATTTACGTAATATCAAACTACATGAAAAACGTGAAAAAAGTCACTATATAACCATATTTGAGGATTTTAACTTCAAATCATAGAGCGAGGTTTCGTATTATTTAGATCCAAGAAAAGACATATGACAATGTTGTTTTCAATACAAATGTCAAAAAACAATGTGTTTTCATTAGAATTAACTATAATGTTCTTGATTTTCCGTTTATATTAACGATGGAAGATGTACACGTAAAACCGCTCTAATCCGGCTGAAACGTCGATATATGCAATAAAAACCGAACTTCTCCCCTTTTCAATATCTTACTCAGTATTTTAACGAGAAACAAATAGATGATTGAAAATGAAGTATTTAAGGTTATTATCTAATCAATTATGTGTTTGCATCATTATTATCGTATATATATGAATTAAAACCCATGGACTGAAAATTCACAAAAACGTGGAAAACGGCAAAATATTGCCTAATTCGATGATATTTTGTTTAAATCACATGAAGGGAAAAGGAGATGATAAACGTTAAAATATTGCTTAATTCGATGATTTTTCGTACGAAGCAAAATGCAAGAAAACTTGCTTAAAATGCAATATTATGCGAAATTCTGAGATTTGAAGGCCAAATCACATATCGTGATACTACATGAAATAGTATCGAAATATTGGTAAAAATGAATATATTTACGTAATATCAAACTACATGAAAAACGTGAAAAAAGTCACTATATAACCATATTTGAGGATTTTAACTTCAAATCATAGAGCGAGGTTTCGTATTATTTAGTTCGATGAAAAGACATATGACAATGTTGTTTCCAATACAAATGATAAAAAACAATGTGTTTTCATTAGAATTAACTATAATGTTCTTGATTTTCCGTTTATATTAACGAGGGAAGATGTACACGTAAAACCGCTCTAATCCGGCTGAAACGTCGATATATGCAATAAAAACCGAACTTCTCCCCTTTTCAATATCTTACACAGTATTTTAACGAGAAACAAATAGATGATTGAAAATGAAGTATTTAAGGTTATTATCTAATCAATTATGTGTTTGCATCATTTTTATCGTATATATATGAATTAAAACCCATGGACTGAAAATTCACAAAAACGTGGAAAACGGCAAAATATTGCCTAATTCGATGATATTTTGTTTAAATCACATGAAGGAAAAGGAGGTGATAAACGTCAAAATATTACTATATTCGATGATTTTTCGTACGAAACAAAATGCAAGAAAACCTGCTTAAAATGCAATATTATGCGAAATTCTGAGATTTGAAGGCCAAATCACATATCGTGATACTACATGAAATAGTATCGAAATATTGGTAAAAATGAATATATTTACGTAATATCAAACTACATGAAAAACGTGAAAAAAGTCACTATATAACCATATTTGAGGATTTTAACTTCAAATCATAGAGCGAGGTTTCGTATTATTTAGATCCAAGAAAAGACATATGACAATGTTGTTTTCAATACAAATGATAAAAAACAATGTGTTTTCATTAGAATTAACTATAATGTTCTTGATTTTCCGTTTATATTAACGATGGAAGATGTACACGTAAAACCGCTCTAATCCGGCTGAAACGTCGATATATGCAATAACAACCGAACTTCTCCCCTTTTGAATATCTTACTCAGTATTTTAACGAGAAACAAATAGATGATTGAAAATGAAGTATTTAAGGTTATTATGTAATCAATTATGTGTTTGCATCATTATTATCGTATATATATGAATTAAAACCCATGGACTGAAAATTCACAAAAACGTGGAAAACGGCAAAATATTGCCTAATTCGATGATATTTTGTTTAAATCACATGAAGGAAAAGGAGATGATAAACGTTAAAATATTGCTAAATTCGATGATTTTTCGTACGAAGCAAAATGCAAGAAAACTTGCTTAAAATGCAATATTATGCGAAATTCTGAGATTTGAAGGCCAAATCACATATCGTGATACTACATGAAATAGTATCGAAATATTGGTAAAAATGAATATATTTACGTAATATCAAACTACATGAAAAACGTGAAAAAAGTCACTATATAACCATATTTGAGGATTTTAACTTCAAATCATAGAGCGAGGTTTCGTATTATTTAGTTCCAATAAAAGACATATGACAATGTTGTTTCCAATACAAATGATAAAAAACAATGTGTTTTCATTAGAATTAACTATAATGTTCTTGATTTTCCGTTTATATTAACGATGGAAGATGTACACGTAAAACCGCTCTAATCCGGCTGAAACGTCGATATATGCAATAAAAACCGAACTTCTCCCCTTTTCAATATCTTACTCAGTATTTTAACGAGAAACAAATAGATGATTGAAAATGAAGTATTTAAGGTTATTATCTAATCAATTATGTGTTTGCATCATTATTATCGTATATATATGAATTAAAACCCATGGACTGAAAACTCACAAAAACGTGGAAAACGGCAAAATATTGCCTAATTCGATGATATTTTGTTTAAATCACATGAAGGAAAAGGAGATGATAAACGTCAAAATATTACTATATTCGATGATTTTTCGTACGAAACAAAATGCAAGAAAACCTGCTTAAAATGCAATATTATGCGAAATTCTGAGATTTGAAGGCCAAATCACATATCGTGATACTACATGAAATAGTATCGAAATATTGGTAAAAATGAATATATTTACGTAATATCAAACTACATGAAAAACGTGAAAAAAGTCACTATATAACCATATTTGAGGATTTTAACTTCAAATCATAGAGCGAGGTTTCGTATTATTTAGATCCAAGAAAAGACATATGACAATGTTGTTTTCAATACAAATGATAAAAAACAATGTGTTTTCATTAGAATTAACTATAATGTTCTTGATTTTCCGTTTATATTAACGATGGAAGATGTACACGTAAAACCGCTCTAATCCGGCTGAAACGTCGATATATGCAATAAAAACCGAACTTCTCCCCTTTTCAATATCTTACTCAGTATTTTAACGAGAAACAAATAGATGATTGAAAATGAAGTATTTAAGGTTATTATCTAATCAATTATGTGTTTGCATCATTATTATCGTATATATATGAATTAAAACCCATGGACTGAAAATTCACAAAAACGTGGAAAACGGCAAAATATTGCCTAATTCGATGATATTTTGTTTAAATCACATGAAGGAAAAGGAGATGATAAACGTTAAAATATTGCTTAATTCGATGATTTTTCGTACGAAGCAAAATGCAAGAAAACTTGCTTAAAATGCAATATTATGCGAAATTCTGAGATTTGAAGGCCAAATCACATATCGTGATACTACATGAAATAGTATCGAAATATTGGTAAAAATGAATATATTTACGTAATATCAAACTACATGAAAAACGTGAAAAAAGTCACTATATAACCATATTTGAGGATTTTAACTTCAAATCATAGAGCGAGGTTTCGTGTTATTTAGATCCAAGAAAAGACATATGACAATGTTGTTTTCAATACAAATGTCAAAAAACAATGTGTTTTCATTAGAATTAACTATAATGTTCTTGATTTTCCGTTTATATTAACGATGGAAGATGTACACGTAAAACCGCTCTAATCCGGCTGAAACGTCGATATATGCAATAAAAACCGAACTTCTCCCCTTGTCAATATCTTACACAGTATTTTAACGAGAAACAAATAGATGATTGAAAATGAAGTATTTAAGGTTATTATCTAATCAATTATGTGTTTGCATCATTTTTATCGTATATATATGAATTAAAACCTATGGACTGAAAATTCACAAAAACGTGGAAAACGGCAAAATATTGCCTAATTCGATGATATTTTGTTTAAATCACATGAAGGAAAAGGAGATGATAAACGTCAAAATATTACTATATTCGATGATTTTTCGTACGAAACAAAATGCAAGAAAACCTGCTTAAAATGCAATATTATGCGAAATTCTGAGATTTGAAGGCCAAATCACATATAGTGATACTACATGAAATAGTATCGAAATATTGGTAAAAATGAATATATTTACGTAATATCAAACTACATGAAAAACGTGAAAAAAGTCACTATATAACCATATTTGAGGATTTTAACTTCAAATCATAGAGCGAGGTTTCGTATTATTTAGATCCAAGAAAAGACATATGACAATGTTGTTTTCAATACAAATGATAAAAAACAATGTGTTTTAATTAGAATTAACTATAATGTTCTTGATTTTCCGTTTATATTAACGATGGAAGATGTACACGTAAAACCGCTCTAATCCGGCTGAAACGTCGATATATGCAATAACAACCGAACTTCTCCCCTTTTCAATATCTTACTCAGTATTTTAACGAGAAACAAATAGATGATTGAAAATGAAGTATTTAAGGTTATTATCTAATCAATTATGTGTTTGCATCATTATTATCGTATATATATGAATTAAAACCCATGGACTGAAAATTCACAAAAACGTGGAAAACGGCAAAATATTGCCTAATTCGATGATATTTTGTTTAAATCATATGAAGGAAAAGGAGATGATAAACGTTAAAATATTGCTAAATTCGATGATTTTTCGTACGAAGCAAAATGCAAGAAAACTTGCTTAAAATGCAATATTATGCGAAATTCTGAGATTTGAAGGCCAAATCACATATCGTGATACTACATGAAATAGTATCGAAATATTGGTAAAAATGAATATATTTACGTAATATCAAACTACATGAAAAACGTGAAAAAAGTCACTATATAACCATATTTGAGGATTTTAACTTCAAATCATAAAGCGAGGTTTCGTATTATTTAGTTCCAATAAAAGACATATGACAATGTTGTTTCCAATACTAATGATAAAAAACAATGTGTTTTCATTAGAATTAACTATAATGTTCTTGATTTTCCGTTTATATTAACGATGGAAGATGTACACGTAAAACCGCTCTAATCCGGCTAAAACGTCGATATATGCAATAAAAACCGAACTTCTCCCCTTTTCAATATCTTACTCAGTATTTTAACGAGAAACAAATAGATGATTGAAAATGAAGTATTTAAGGTTATTATCTAATCAATTATGTGTTTGCATCATTATTATCGTATATATATGAATTAAAACCCATGGACTGAAAATTCACAAAAACGTGGAAAACGGCAAAATATTGCCTAATTCGATGATATTTTGTTTAAATCACATGAAGGAAAAGGAGATGATAAACGTCAAAATATTACTATATTCGATGATTTTTCGTACGAAACAAAATGCAAGAAAACCTGCTTAAAATGCAATATTATGCGAAATTCTGAGATTTGAAGGCCAAATCACATATCGTGATACTACATGAAATAGTATCGAAATATTGGTAAAAATGAATATATTTACGTAATATCAAACTACATGAAAAACGTGAAAAAAGTCACTATATAACCATATTTGAGGATTTTAACTTCAAATCATAGAGCGAGGTTTCGTATTATTTAGATCCAAGAAAAGACATATGACAATGTTGTTTTCAATACAAATGATAAAAAACAATGTGTTTTCATTAGAATTAACTATAATGTTCTTGATTTTCCGTTTATATTAACGATGGAAGATGTACACGTAAAACCGCTCTAATCCGGCTGAAACGTCGATATATGCAATAACAACCGAACTTCTCCCCTTTTCAATATCTTACTCAGTATTTTAACGAGAAACAAATAGATGATTGAAAATTAAGTATTTAAGGTTATTATCTAATCAATTATGTGTTTGCATCATTATTATCGTATATATATGAATTGTGACGGTAACGCGTTGGTGTTCGGCTGTTTAAGGCTAGGGGTATGGCCTCGTCACATAGTTATAAAAAAAAATAGAAAAACTGGAACTCGTCTGTGGTAAGGTAAGGAGAAGACACACAAAACACAAGTAACTTTAACAATGAAATTTTAATTACGTTAAATAAATCAAAACATGAAAATAATGCACAAACAAATATGTATAATAAAATCAATCAATCAAAATAATAAGAATACTTAAATGACACAATGAAAAGTTACGTTAAGGCAAAATAACAAGAAGTGCAATACAACAGTTAAGTGGGAGGTGCTGGAATATTGGCTTAAAGCCACCACCTCTCTCAGTACACGCTAACGTCTAGCTGGGAGGAGTGCTGGCTACGAAAGCACGGAACATTCTGAGGACTGATGTTGGGGCGACCCCAGACATCAGGTAGTATTGGGGGCGAGTGCAGGTGCAGCCAGACCGGCGACCAATCAGCGGAGCCGTAGCGATCAACGGGTAGTTTGGTGGTTGGAGTTCGAACAGGTGGCTGGTTGCATACGTTTCTGCTCACCCTGGCAAGCCTTGCTGGTGCTGGTGTTGTTGTCGTTGTTGGACATTTCTTCCATAGTCTTTTTATATAATTGTGAAGACGTAATTTTGGAGGGAAGAGCAGGCTCAATCTCTTGAAGGAGATTATCGTCACAACTCTCCCCCGAAGCCTGCGGTTCTGGAAGAAGTACGTCGTTATATGGTGGAGTATTAGATGGAGTTGCTTCTACTTCATAAACTCTGGAGAGATCATGGGCTAAGATGTTGTCAGACTCTTGGTATAGCGTGTCTCCAGGTTGAATTTCTGCAGTTAGCAAGCCCATAGTAGAAGACGTTGAGATGAGAAGTGGGCGTGCTGCAGGAGGTGTAGGGTGGTGTGGTCCGTATTGATGGTGGACCGAGCACTTTTCAGGTGTGGAGTGAAGTGCTGAAGCTTCAGGATGAGGAAGAGTAGCTCCTTGCCAATTGTTCCGTCGTTCCTTGTAGCAGTAGTCGCTGACAGGTGAATTCTTCTCGCCTCGTTGCTGCATCACGACACCACCATCGTCGGTACCATTGGCGTCGACATGGAGGATGTAGGGCTTATCTGACGAGGTGAGAGTGGAATTAGAAGAGGGCATAGGAGCACGATTATTATCCTGAAAGCATTTGGGAAGATCATTAAGGATTTTGGAATTAGAAAGCGCCGACTCCTTGTCAGTGCTTTCGGGAGAAGAAGCCGGGATGGTCTCACTGTGGATGTAGGGTTCTGTGAAGGTAGAACAATTAATCAAGACAGTGGGAGGAGTACCATTATATTGCTTCAGGAGGTTGACGTGGCACAGCTGGGTCTTCCGCCGCCTATCTGGAGTCTCTATGACGTATGCGTTGTTGTTTCTGCACTCTTTGACGCAGTAGGGTCCTGAAAATTTGTTTTGTAAAGGTGAACCTGGGATAGGGAAATAGGCAAGGACGAAGTCTCCCGGCTTGAATTTTCTTACTTTGCTGGTCTGGTCGTAATGAGTCTTCATTCTCACCTGGGCTTTCAATAGATTATCATGGGCAAAGCGGTGGACTCTCTCTAGAATGTGCTGAAGGTTTTGAAGAAACTGGGGCACATTCTGATGCTCACTGAAGGTGGCATCTCTGAGAGAGTCTTTGAAAGCCTTAAGGGGAGTACGGCACTTACGGCCGTAGAGCATCTCATAAGGAGATACTCCTAGGGACTCATTGGGGAGACTTCTGAAAATACACATTATTAGGTCAATCTGCTTATCCCAATCCTTTGAGGTTTCACTACAAAACTTTTTCAAGAGTGCTTTGATGGTCTGATGACTACGTTCAAGAGAACCCTGTGAAGCAGGATGATAGGGGCTGGACAATACCTGTTTGATGTTGAACTCCTCCAGTGTCCTTTTGAAGAGATCACTGGTGAAGTTGGTGCCACAGTCACTTTGAATCTCCCTGGGAAATCCGTATTGAGTGAAGATCTTCAATAGATGTTTGATAACCGTAGCAGCCGTGATGTTCTTCACTGGAACTGCTATGGGAAATCTGGTGGTAGGACACAGGATGGTTAGGATGTAGGCGTTACCTGAACTGGTCCGAGGTAAAGGACCAACACAGTCTATTATGAGTCTGTGGAAAGGTTCCGCAGGCACCTGTATGGGAATCAGTGGTGCTCTGGGAATGGAGACGTTCGGTTTGCCTGCCATCTGACATGTATGACACTGTTTTACGTACTGTTTGACGTTGTTTACCATACCTGGCCAGTAGTAGTCTTGGCGAATCCCATGGTAAGTCTTGTTGAAGCCGTAGTGGGAGAATGCTCCATGGGCCAGGTGTAGAATAGTGGGCCGCAGGCTGGTGGGAATCACAAGTTGTTCGGTGTTGGCCCAATCGTCCTCCTCCTTCAGTTTACTGGGTCTATATCTGCGGTAGAGCAAGTCGTTCTCTAGGAAGAACCCAGGAATACTGTCGGGTTGAGTCTCAGCCTGGAAAAACAATGGTGTTAAAGTAAGATCTTCCCTCTGCAACTTACGGAACTCCAACTTGGTCAGATGCGGGGGTAGTTTCTGAGGGTCTTGAGGGACAGCGGTAGCAGTAGAGTCAGCTGGCTGTGGACGTGCGGCTTGTGCACGGGTGGTCACGAGAACCGGAGGAGAAACTTCATCACTCTCTTGAACCTCTGCTGGAACATACTCGAGAATAGGATTTATTGGCACAGAGTTACACACCTGGGGTTTGTCCATGACGATCAGGTTGGTCGGTTGCAGGTCTTCTGCCAAGTCGTTGCCTAGGAGAAGTTGCACTCCAGGCATGGGAAAAGGCTTTTCCCTGACGGCGACTTGGACTTCCCCGTTCACGTAGGGACAATCCAGGTGGACTCTGGCGAGAGGGTATGGAGTGGTAGCAGTGAGGTCAGTGATGAAGACTGTTTCCCCGGTGTAGACTATGTTGGGCACAGCCGACTTCAAGATGATCGATTGTAGAGCCGCTGTGTCCCTCAAGATCTTCAATTTGAAACGTCCCTCCGGATTTGAACCGTTGGCAGAGACAGTTCCAGTATACAGGTGGTTACTGAAAAGAGAAAGATCATTAACATCAACACCAACATTCATCACAGGCTTACCGGACTTAGGAGGAGTTGGTTTGGGTCGTTGTTGGTCAGTGGTTCCCTTGTATTGAGACTTACCACACTTGTCTATGGTATGTCCATAGAGTCTACAATACTTGCAGTACAGTTGTGAACCAGCTTGATCGGGGCTCACCTTCTCGTAACTGTACCACGACTTCTTACTGGAGGATGGTTCAGGTGTCAGCCGGTGGATGAGGCTGTAAGTGTCAGCCGACTTAGCACACTTCAGGTAGTCGGTTTCTTCTTTATCTGCTAAGTAGAGGCGGACAGGAGGCGGCACACGTCTCAAGAATTCTTCAACAAGCATCAGGTTGACGAGTTCTGCAAAAATAGAGACATGTGCTGCTTCCAGCCATTTCATGAAATACCTCCGTTTCGTGTTAGCAAACTCAAGGAAGGTAGTGGTACTTGCCTTCAGGTGGTCACGGAATTTCCTTCTATAACTTTCGGTGGAAAGTAGGTAGGCGTCTAACACTGCTTGTTTCAGAGTGTAGTAGTCATTCTCAGACGCCAAAGTACTGAGTGTGACTGCAGCTCTACCTGTAAGATGGACTCTGAGAAGTGTTGCCCATTGGTCGACAGGCCAACTGAGTTGATTAGCAAGGGTTTCAAAGGTGGTAAAGAACACATCAACTTCTGCTTCTACAAAGGATGGCATTAACTTACTTGCATGTGATATATTAAAACTGACGGGAAGATTGGCAGTAGCTTGCTGGCGTTGAGCGAGGTGTGAAGTTTCCAACGTGTATTCCCGTTGACGACACTCAAGGGCCAGAGTCGCTTGTTGCTTGTCATGTTCGCGTTGTATTTCCAACTCGCGTTGTTTGGTTTCAAGCTGTAAGCGTTCCCGCTCCTGGAGTGTTTCAAGCTGTACTCGTTCACGTTCACGGAGCATTGCAAACTCACGTTCCTTGAGGGCGATCTCTTCCTTTCGTATGGCAGCTGCTTCCCTTTGCTGTTCGCGGGCTTCCCTTTGCTGCTCACGTTCAATCTTGGCCAGCTCTAGTTTGAGTTTCAGCGTTGCCAAATCAGTTTTATCTGCAATATAGTAAGTTTCATGAGTTTCAGAGTCTATCTTACCTTGCTCTAAATAGTAATCCAGCAACAGGTTGTGTAGGTCATTTTTGTTGGCTTGGTAGGGAACTTCTAGTTGATACTCATGTGCAAGAGTTTGTAGTTCAGTCCTCTTGGCACGACTTAAAGTCCCTATTTCACCTGCTGGATTTGCACGGAAAGTTTGGAGACGAAACATGGTGAAATTAGCAAATAAAGGTACACGAATGTTCAATAATGAAATGTCAGAAACAGGACAACGTGGCAACTGGTACCTATCCTGTGTGATCTTTAACAATTTAACGTTAAGTGAAAGATATTAAATTAAATCAAGGGCGCAGGAAATCTTGTACCCGGTACTCATGTAAGAGAATAAGGGCAAGAAAATCCTACTAACAAATGAAACAAAGTTTCGAAAACAAATGAAACAGTTAAATGCTTCAAAAGTAAAATTGGTAGTCCAAGGATGTAGGCATACCTTGCCAAGTCTCTATAGGACATAAAGCAAGTTTTTCCTACTGAATTTAATATGATACTTACAGAATTAGCGAACTTTTGTGCTCTGAAAAAATAAGCTAATTCCCTACCGTTGTATGTATCATCATCTCTGACTGACGTGTAGGGGTGCGAGGTGTCAACTTGTGACGAGAACTGCTGCTGAGGTCCCAATTCAGCAACTAAAGTTCGAGCTAGAGGAACTATGGCCCTCTTTGTCCTCCTACAGTCAGATTGCAGAAGATTGGGTACTCTTGACCCGGGGCAGACCACAGTACCAGGGTACCAATATGATGATCTGTCAGAATGAGAAATATTCAAGGGACATAGATGGTAAATACGAGTAATAACATGGAGGGAGAGATGACCAATTAAGAGTATGACTGAGGCCTACAGTCACCACGTAATCCAAAGTTGTCTCACCTTCACTATATGTTACTCTCGTAATGCACAATACACCGCACCTTATAAAAAATGAAATTGAATGAAAAATAGTAAAGCTACGTTAACAAAGTTAAATACGCTTACCATAAATTACCACTTGGCACCAGTACCTGAGTGAAGCTCCTAGGACAGGCCCCCATATAACTTGTGACGGTAACGCGTTGGTGTTCGGCTGTTTAAGGCTAGGGGTATGGCCTCGTCACATAGTTATAAAAAAAAATAGAAAAACTGGAACTCGTCTGTGGTAAGGTAAGGAGAAGACACACAAAACACAAGTAACTTTAACAATGAAATTTTAATTACGTTAAATAAATCAAAACATGAAAATAATGCACAAACAAATATGTATAATAAAATCAATCAATCAAAATAATAAGAATACTTAAATGACACAATGAAAAGTTACGTTAAGGCAAAATAACAAGAAGTGCAATACAACAGTTAAGTGGGAGGTGCTGGAATATTGGCTTAAAGCCACCACCTCTCTCAGTACACGCTAACGTCTAGCTGGGAGGAGTGCTGGCTACGAAAGCACGGAACATTCTGAGGACTGATGTTGGGGCGACCCCAGACATCAGGTAGTATTGGGGGCGAGTGCAGGTGCAGCCAGACCGGCGACCAATCAGCGGAGCCGTAGCGATCAACGGGTAGTTTGGTGGTTGGAGTTCGAACAGGTGGCTGGTTGCATACGTTTCTGCTCACCCTGGCAAGCCTTGCTGGTGCTGGTGTTGTTGTCGTTGTTGGACATTTCTTCCATAGTCTTTTTATATAATTGTGAAGACGTAATTTTGGAGGGAAGAGCAGGCTCAATCTCTTGAAGGAGATTATCGTCACAGAATTAAAACCCATGGACTGAAAATTCACAAAAACGTGGAAAACGGCAAAATATTGCCTAATTCGATGATATTTTGTTTAAATCACATGAAGGAAAAGGAGATGATAAACGTTAAAATATTGCTAAATTCGATGATTTTTCGTACGAAGCAAAATGCAAGAAAACTTGCTTAAAATGCAATATTATGCGAAATTCTGAGATTTGAAGGCCAAATCACATATCGTGATACTACATGAAATAGTATCGAAATATTGGTAAAAATGAATATATTTACGTAATATCAAACTACATGAAAAACGTGAAAAAAGTCACTATATAACCATATTTGAGGATTTTAACTTCAAATCATAGAGCGAGGTTTCGTATTATTTAGTTCCAAGAAAAGACATATGACAATGTTGTTTCCAATACAAATGATAAAAAACAATGTGTTTTCATTAGAATTAACTATAATGTTCTTGATTTTCCGTTTATATTAACGAGGGAAGATGTACACGTAAAACCGCTCTAATC
>NC_091210.1:34103697-34127592 GCF_040958095.1 Procambarus clarkii
GTGTTGTTGGTTGTTGTGGTTATGGTTGTTGTTGGTGTTGTCGAGGGAGGAGTAGTTCCTGTTGCCTCGTAGTCCTGGTTTTCTTGAAAGTATTATTATTACTTACACTAGGAAATATTTTTTCAACAAAATCAACATAGGATGGTGTAGGTTGACGAATAAACTGTAGTAAATCATTATAAGATATCGAAAAAACTTTTTGAGTTTTAGTTATTTTATGACAAATCTTTCTAAGATGAATGAATATATCATATGCTCTCGAGGAAGATTCAGTTATAGCTAAACGATACAGAGCTCCATGAATTTCATTTCTATTAAGACCATATAGGTAATATAACATTAAAATTTCATCATGATCAAAAGCTAAACGTAGACTACCTGGTAAGACAAAATTTGTACGAGGATGGAAAAGAATAACGGCTTCAGCTTCAGAAGCCACATTATGACTTACTGGAATAACTTGCATGGCATCACCATCGAAGTCGGCATGATTACCATGCACAATGCTAGTGGGGATAGCCATGACTGGATAGATCCAAAAAGCTTTCACCCGATGTAAGGTAAAATTTCTATCATCAAGTGTAGGATAACGGTGGGCAAGAACATAACGTGGACAATCTAGTCGTCTCCATACACTAATAGGAAGAATACATTCATCTGGTTCAAGTTCATTACAGGGGGTAATAATGACGCGGGCTGAACCAATGTATCGTTTATTGTGTCCATGTTGACGTATAGAAGAAAATTTACCACTTTTCATTCGACTCAACACTGATCCATAACTCGTTTTAACTTTACTCATATTTACACTAGGATCTGAAATAAGTTTTTTGTAAAACGGCAATGATCGTTGATGATTCATAAGGAAGGCTAAAGGTGGAATTAACCGGTGAATTCCATTCGATAACTTTATATGCACACTATAATTAAGTTCATTAGGATCATTTCTTAATTCAAATTGTGATTGGGTTGTAAGTCGCTCAAATAATATTCTTGGGTTTCTAAAGAGGAATTTATCATGAGTGTTATTATTATCTGCTTTTGATGAGCTATTTCCTTGCCAAATATGATTAAGGTAAATTCTAAATTCAGCATATGAATGTTCATATTTTGTTTGGCACGCTTTACATTGCCATCCACCTGTTGTTGGACGAAAAATACGGTTTCTCACTTTAAGATAACGAAAAATAGCATTAGAAAGACCCTGGACTGAATTTGCATTTGGGAATACACTTGATAATAATTCTTCATGGGGTTTGAAAATTAAATGACATTGAGAGCACTTTATAAAACGAGGGTAACTATCATTTAAGTTTCTAGTTAAAACTTTATAATTACTCATGTAACGTTTAAATTTATTTCGATCAATACAAATTACACAATTTACAAAGTAACAACTAGGACAGATTGACTGACTAAATGCTATGAAATATTTTAGATCTGTCTTAACCAGTTGGTTTGTTAATTTAGATATTCGTATATACTTATACGATATATTTTCATTTCCAATATTTTGTTTTCCTTTCATGTTGCTTTCAAAATTAGTAGATTTAGATTTAATGTTGCAAATATTTAATACAATGTCATCATAAGTTTCTAATGAAATTTTTAAAGGTTTTATTGCATAATATGATTGTTGTTTTTGTCCCAATTGGGAAACTTTTTTACCCATGAAAGCTTTTTCGATATTTAATGATGTATTTTTATATCCCCTAATAGGCATTAACCATTTGTAAGAGGTCATTATAGTGAAAGAATGTTAGTATTTATGAAAAAAATATTACATCGCGTTCCTATATAAAGTACAGTACCCTTCCTTCTGATATTATTTATTCACTGACTCCCAAACCTTACAATGGTTAGGAAGAATCCCACTCAAACTAAAACTTCAGCATCAGTTATGGACATGGCAACAATTGCTAATCAACCTGAAGTGGTTGAATTAACTAACAAGAAACAATCACGCAAAAGGAAATCACAATCTCCTAATGCTCTATATCGTAATTTAATGATTATTAATGAAGAACAGGAAGACGAAAAATATTTAATTACATACAATTCAGGTAATAGGAAACTGAAAACCAAGGAAGAAATTATCCAAAAAGTGGATGAAACTTTTCATGTATTTAAAGAATGTCAAAGAGAAGAAAGTAAATACCGCATCATTGCAGGGCATGAAGATAAAAAAATGGACAAATGCGAAAGTATTTTGATTAAGTTTTATAAAAAAAACATTGCCACCATCAATTCCAAATATACCCATTCCCGAAGTTGTGGTAATGGAACCTGATGAAGGAAAAGGAAAAGAAATTTCGGCTTCAGAGTTATCAGTAGAAGAATCATCGCAAGCATTTATATCTCCATCTCCATCAACATCCACAGCAAAAACAGACGCTAACCTTATCCAAGATCCATTATGTTCCTCAGAAAAAGTTTTTAACACCCCTCCATCTTCACCATCACCATCATTTCCTTAGGTACTTAAATTACTGCCACCACCACCACCACCACCACCACAACAACCACCACCAACTCCAACTTTATCCACCCCCCCCCCCCCAAAAAAAAAAAAAAAAAATGTGGTAATAGAACAGATGATGATGGAAAAGAAGAAAAAGAAGAAGAAAAATTTCAAGTACTATATATCTCATATCATTGTTCCATTTTGATCACCATCATAATTCCCTTAGAAACTTAAAATAGAATATTAAAAAAATTGTATAAACTATATGAATTATAAATTTATAACTATAACCACCATAATATAATAAACAAAAATATATAACTTATTTTTTTTTTCCTAATATATATATATATAGCTTACCATTTCATTCACTATAATTTAGTTCAACATGTTGAAGAACAAAATAGACATAGGACAGATTACATCACTATATCAACCTCCTCCAGATGGTTGTTATGCTGGTGTTGTTGTTGATAGTATATTTAAACATAGAAAACTGACAATAATGTGGGAACCGACCTGTGAGATTTATATTTATTTAATTTATATGAATTTATATTTACGTTAATTTATATACTTTGACAGCAATTTGTATAATAATGAGTGGACTGTATTTCTGCAATAATCTCTTAATCTCACAAATCGATCCTCTACACATTAGGGGGGGTTTATTAAATTAATATATATGCAGCCAATCAAACTACAGAGTTAACTACATACATTGAAGAGGTTCCTTATCTTATAGTACAGCAGGCTAGTCCACCAGGTATAACTAGGGTGTAGACACCAAATTATCCTCTTTGAGGTAGCTTCTATCACCCAGTAACTGGTGCACAAAATCTTTCATCCTCGTCTTGACCTGTCAAAAGTGCGCTAGCTGTGAAGCCAGATACCTATATATGACAAGCTATATCAGAGAAAACTGTACATGGAACATTGAAGACCTGGCTTAATTACCTTTAGTTTGAGGCTTCCACGTGATCTAACCGGGTCACCCTATATCCTGACATTAATGGCCATAAATGAATGATAAACGGGTTTCGGATAGACACTTAACTTGATATGTAGACAGCGTGTTGAAAAATGGTACACCTTTGGTTTCCATAACACTACGTCCAAGTAAATTTAACAGGAGCCGTATTTGCTCCCGTGTGCCTCTGGTCTAGTATATACAATGGCTGTTTAACACTCCATACTATTGACGTTACTGGCCGACATTGTCCAGAATGATAGGAGCCGAATTTGCTCCACACGTCTCGGAGGTGACACAACAATGGCTCCCCCTTCCTCCCTTACGCCTGGCCTACTTTGTCCAGATTTCAGAAAGTGATAGAAGGGTCACATTTACTCTACTTAATATTGATAATTAAGTTAATTTATATAAGATGTTTTTATGATGGTAAAGTCCAAAGACTAATGTATTTAAGAACAATTCCCAGCAGAATAGCTGGTGAATTATAATAGTATGTGGTGATGATATCCCGTTTTCTATAGACGGTAATTCCACTACAAGTTACGTTTTCTATGGGTAACTTGTTTATACAACACAGCTATTATCTGTATGATATATTAAATGGTGTCGGATTTTCCGACATAATTCCCCAGGGGGCTGCTCACGGGTCGAAGTCCTATTTAGAACAGACGAACACCGATACTCCTCCTTCGAATTATTAGATTAATTTGATGTTAGTAGTTAGTAATCACACATTTGTGTGTCTGTTCGTACAGGACGGATGTCCCGTACTAGAGTTGCAGGGGTTAGAAGTCTAATGCAATTTCATTTCCCTGTCAACTCTTGAAAGGCTAATATTCAAGCCTTATTACATATTATTTAACCCAGAAGACTGAATGTGATCAAGTACTACAGTCAAGTATGATGCAGGGACTGCAGTGAGATCAGTGACATTAGATATAACTTGAAGTTTGTTCAGGTAACTGGTCACTGATATATAAACACTGAGGCCCATGGAATACATCTTGATTAAATAATAAATGTATCAAATCAGTCATCAAATTTATTGGGGTTTAATTTAGTTAATTGTTTCAGAAGATTGAATAGCTCATCATTAAAGTAAAGTATGGTTCTGAGACTGCAGTGGGTTCAGTGACATTGGTCGCAGTGACTTGTAGCTGTTTTAGGCTACTGTTCACTGATTTGCCACTGAGGCCTCATGAACTCATCTCCAGCTTTAAATGATGATACTAACATCAACCTCTGTTACTATAGTCAGCTGTAATCTCCTTAGTATAATGCTACTGGAGAAATATAATCAGCTGACAAATTTAGGTTTCTACTGGTATTGTTTATCTGCAGGCATAGGTCTCCTCAGGCTTGATACTGGGCCTGAGAGTAATTTACCTCCTGCAGAGTTTAACATGGTTATGCCCTGATATTTAGTAGGGCTACCAATGAATTGATGGTAGTAGTCTGTCCCCACAAGGACAGCCATTTGGCATTTGATTTGCTCAAATTTACCTGCAGCTGCTTGATAATAGCTTTCCAGGTCAGCATAATCAACTTGAGATTGTTGTGACAAATCTTCACATTTCTTGATCTGTCTTGTTAAGTGGCCTTTAAGATCTGCAAGGGTTCTTTTCATTCTCCCTGCATTATCCATCCTGGCTAGTTGGTGAAGCCTTGTGGGGCTTGTACTTGGGCTGCTCATAATACTGAACAAACACTAATGGTAGCCTAGGGTAAATTCTGAACTCACTAGGCAATAATCCTACCTCTACTAGAGGTTAGCACTTAAAATTAATACACATTATATATATACAATCATACACACTAATGATTTGAGTGATAAACCAGTGTCACTGGAAGTACCTTTAGGTTAGCTCTTCTATATCACCCTAGGATGGTAGAGACACTAATTAATCACTCAAAGGTGTAATGATCATAAGTAAATTATTATATATACAACTCAATTCGAGTTGATAAAAATTACACCCAAAATAGGGTCTGCACCATTCATTAATGGTGTTAGGTTGTTCAATATAGTACAACTGACTATAGTAATAATGGGACTAGGATGAACGATAATAGTTCAACTAGTCAATGGTAATATCCTACCCTGTTGTGGGTTGGCAATTAGTAAATATACTGTGATCACTAGTGCAATATATATTAAATAATTCTCTATTTTGGAGAAATAATATACACAATTATTGATAATAGCCTCTTAATTAGCCTCTATGAAACTTCTAATATTATCAAGAAGTATTAAATATTATTAGTGACCTCGCGAAATAAAGTCCACAAAATTCGTAGATAATCTCTCGCGAAATGTAACACCACGAAATCCATGAACAATCTCGCGACACAGTCACTAATTTGGCTGGCTTCAATATTAGCGCTGTCATTTCACAGAATAACACTCCACCAAATCTGTGGGTGTGCATGAAACCGCTGATGAAGCTGATCTGGGCTGAGGGAGGCTCCTGAGCTCCCACGAGGCTTCGCCGCTGTCTTTGACTGGCTTTGTTTAAATCACACTGCACTAGTATATTTAATGAATCCACTGGTTAACTGGTTCATCCGGTACTAAGATGACCAAATGTGGGTTCAAAGGATCAAATAATCCGTCATCCGGTTCGAAGGACCAAATAATGTGGGAACCGACCTGTGAGATTTATATTTATTTAATTTATATGAATTTATATTTACGTTAATTTATATACTTCGATAGCAATTTGTATAATAATGAGTGGACTGTATTTCTGCAATAATCTCTTAATCTCACAAATCGATCCTCTACACATTAGGGGGGGTTTATTAAATTAATATATATGCAGCCAATCAAACTACAGAGTTAACTACATACATTGAAGAGGTTCCTTATCTTATAGTACAGCAGGCTAGTCCACCAGGTATAACTAGGGTGTAGACACCAAATTATCCTCTTTGAGGTAGCTTCTATCACCCAGTAACTGGTGCACAAAATCTTCCATCCTCGTCTTGACCTGTCAAAAGTGCGCTAGCTGTGAAGCCAGATACCTATATATGACAAGCTATATCAGAGAAAACTGTACATGGAACATTGAAGACCTGGCTTAATTACCTTTAGTTTGAGGCTTCCACGTGATCTAACCGGGTCACCCTATATCCTGACATTAATGGCCATAAATGAATGATAAACGGGTTTCGGATAGACACTTAACTTGATATGTAGACAGCGTGTTGAAAAATGGTACACCTTTGGTTTCCATAACACTACGTCCAAGTAAATTTAACAGGAGCCGTATTTGCTCCCGTGTGCCTCTGGTCTAGTATATACAATGGCTGTTTAACACTCCATACTATTGACGTTACTGGCCGACATTGTCCAGAATGATAGGAGCCGAATTTGCTCCACACGTCTCGGAGGTGACACAACAATGGCTCCCCCTTCCTCCCTTACGCCTGGCCTACTTTGTCCAGATTTCAGAAAGTGATAGAAGGGTCACATTTACTCTACTTAATATTGATAATTAAGTTAATTTATATAAGATGTTTTTATGATGGTAAAGTCCAAAGACTAATGTATTTAAGAACAATTCCCAGCAGAATAGCTGGTGAATTATAATAGTATGTGGTGATGATATCCCGTTTTCTATAGACGGTAATTCCACTACAAGTTACGTTTTCTATGGGTAACTTGTTTATACAACACAGCTATTATCTGTATGATATATTAAATGGTGTCGGATTTTCCGACAAATAATGAAGAATATTGAAACTATTTTAAAAAGTCTTAATTATCAGCTTCTCTATTTACCATCAAAAAGTAATGAGAATAATGGCACTTATGATGATCTATTAGAGATGTTAGAGATACTTCCACCCAAACTACCAATATGTACCAATTCCTTTCTTGTTATTTATGTGACGCGTGGTAATGCAAATGGATACAATGAAGACGAAGAGTTACTAAATGTACCTCATTATAATAGTTCACCTCTAAATATCAGGCGGCTAGTCGAACAATTTGAAAATGAAATTAACCGGCCCAGTCTTCAAAAAACATATATATTTATTGTGGTTACTGACAACAGTAGCAGCAAAAAAGACTCCTCAGAATCCTCTTCCTTTGTATCTTTTTATACAAAAGCTAACACTAATGTAATGTATGTTAGAACAGAGACATCAACCACATCTTGTTTAGACAAAATACTCCTAATGAATGCTGACCTAAGATCTATTGTATCAATTATTTTAGGGGAATTAAATTCTCTGTAACACTGTTATGAATATGAGAATATATATCGTTGGGAGTTGAATTTTCCAACTGACATAAATTATCAGACAGCTTACTGGGACGAATATTAATGTAATAATGTTGTCGACATTGTGGACATGGAACAATAATGGGCAACAGGCTAGGATAACTATTTATAACATATGCTATGTTGGAATCTTTTCTAAACCGATCATCTTTCTGGCTATATTTGGCCAGTGTGTGGAATATTCGCCAATAAAATGGGCCCCAAAATTTTGTACCCATACGCTGAGGCAAAGGATATGTTTTTGTGGTAGCTGTCGTATAATGCAATGAACCGGGTGGAAATTGAAATGTGGCTGTTGAAATGAAAGATAATTCGCCTTCAACAAGAGGTACTGCCCCATCAGCTTCTAGTTTATTCAGAAGATCTACCAAATTTGAAACTCCATTAATGCGAAAGTTTGTCTGAAAAAGTTGTTGTAAATATTTTAAGCGACTGATATCATTTGTTATATAGGTTTCTAAAGCAAATAATGAAGGCTTAATTTTATATTTATTATTATTCTTAATTTTACTGTTAATAATAGACTGGGCCTCGAATAAGAAAATATTATGAAGTTCCTTGGGACTTTTTAGTTGGATACCATTATTATCTCTGTCATCATCACCATCTTCATCATCTACATAAACCACCATATTGACGACTGTTTGAAGTGTATATAAAAAGGATGAAATTAAGATATTATTGGCGGACTGAATAGTTGATGAGTTGGTTTGATAAGAAGGGTTTAGAGCTTGAATGTAATAATCTAAGATTATTGAAAACGTATATAATATAAATGTTGGTAAACATAAAATGGCTGGAAATTTTACGTTCCTTTTATTATCAAAAAACAGTTTATAATTGAAAAGACACTGCTGTTGCTGCTGCGTTTCCATTTTTTGTATTTCTTAAAAACAATATTAATGTTTTAATGATAATTTGTACATGATCCTGGTAACGGGAATATCTTGAGGTTATATTGAGATGATTTTGGGCTATTTAGTGTTCCCGTGACCGGATCCTAGTTAGACCAAGCCGCCAGTGTCAGCTGATTAACTCCTAGGTACCTAATTACTACTAGGAATCAGGGGCATCAGGGTGAAAGAAACTCTACCTAATGTTTCTCGCGGGCACCCAGGATTTCGATCCAATGTGCTGTCAACTCAGCTGAGCAGAACAATTTTATTTCTTTAATTTAGATATGAGGTGGAGTATTTTGAAAAAAAGTTTTTTTGTTTTGTTTTGAATTATCCTAAATAAAAAACAATAAGCAATGACTGTATTTTTAATAATAATATTATTCTTTATAACAGTTATAATAATTATTTATTTATGTAAAAGAGGAGAAAGAGGAAGAGAAAAAGGAATAGATGCAGCAGGTGGAAGTGTAAGTGGCAGTGAAGGAGGAGGTGAAAGAACAGATGCAGGTGGTAGAGGAAGTGAAGGAGGAGGTGAAGGAACAGATGCAGATGGAAGAGGAAGTGAAGGAGGAGGAGGTGGCGACAAAGGAACAGATGCAGGTGGAAGAGGAAGTGAAGGAGGAGGAGGTGAAGGAACAGATGCAGATGGAAGAGGAAGTGAAGGAGGAGGAGGTGGCGACAAAGGAACAGATGCAGGTGGAAGAGGAAGTGAAGGAGGAGGAGGAGGTGAAGGAACAGATGCAGATGGAAGAGGAAGTGAAGGAGGAGGTGGTGGCGCCAAAGGAACAGATGCAGGTGGAAGAGGAAGTGAAGGAGGAGGTGAAGGAACAGATGCAGATGGAAGAGGAAGTGAAGGAGGAGGAGGAGGAGGTGGTGGCAAAGGAACAGATGCAGATGCAGATGGAAGAGGAAGTGAAGGAGGAGGAGGTGGCGGCAAAGGAACAGATGCAGGTGGTAGAGGAAGTGAAGGAAGAGGAGGAGGAGGTGGCGGCAAAGGAACAGATGCAGATGCAGATGGAAGAGGAAGTGAAGGAGGAGGAGGAACAGATGCAGATGGAAGAGGAAGTGAAGGAGGAGGAGGAACAGATGCAGATGCAGATGGAAGAGGAAGTGAAGGAGGAGGAGGAACAGATGCAGATGCAGATGGAAGAGGAAGTGAAGGAGGAGGAGGTGGCGGCAAAGGAACAGATGCAGATGGAAGAGGAAGTGAAGGAGGAGGCAAAGAAATTCTTCAAGGCCTATTACAATCTTCTTCAATTAGTCAAATAGAAAATTCTGTGCCTCAGGAACTGGTACAATTCTCTATGACTCAAACAGGGAAACAATACAACAGGAAATCAATTTTAGAATCACTATTCTTCCCTTTTATTGAGGAAGATATAAGAATAAAAACAGTTTTTTTCATTGTTCCTACATTACCATTATCATATAATCTTAAAAATAAATTTGAAATTGAAAATACCATAGTAAAACCTTTTAATACCTTTCTTATTAATTATAATAATGCTTACAAATATTTGCATAATAGTGAATCTTTTCACATAAATAAAATATTGCAAAATTGTGTATATGATAAAGGATATTATTCCAAAAACCCAATTGTTTTAATATTTCCATGGAATATTTCAGATAGTGTTGACGTTACTGATTTGAGTGAAATACGAGATGTCCAGTTAAATAATCATATAGAATCAATATGAGTAAGATCACAAAATGAATCCAAACCAATTTACATGAATAGACTCTGGATATCATGTACCCATGCAGCCAGTCAAGATTTATTTATACAGGGATTTTCAAAATATGATTTCCCAATGGAAGAAGATTCATTACCGCCATTTGTGGTAATGAAACTTGAACTTCAAGAAGGTAACAATGAAGTGGAATTTAAAATTGAGACAAGGAACATTATATTTAAAAATATAAAATTGAACATTATGGTAGAGGGGTCTGAAGATATGGATATGGTAGAAGAGGTGGAGGGAAAAAAAGGAGAAACTGGAGAAGGAACCACCATTTTCATATAATCCCAATAGACCATTATATACTACTACAGTTCGTTCTCTTCTTTCCTTCCTTCAAAAATATCAATTATCCTCCTCTCTTTTTTGTTTTTTAATGATGGTAAAATTATCATATTATTTTTTAATAAACTTGAATCCAATTCAAATTTCTATAAAAGTTATGATACAAAAAATCTAAATAATAGAACAAAATGAAGGAAAGTAGTCATGTACCTATGCCAAATATCAGGATGAGATGAGATTGTTGAACCTCTCCCCCTACTCCTGGTAACCCCAAAATACTATGATGTCAACAGATGGGAGCAGACAGTAGAGAATCCAACATTTGTATAAGGAGAAGGATTATGGGGAAATTTATTTTCTCTGTTTATTACTTCAGCCAACAACATATCCTTCAACATCGATCTTAACAGACGTCTGGAATACACCATCATACAGAGTCGTCTCTCGACACCAACCAAAAATTTGGGTATCATGAGCTTCAGGATGGCCATAATGAGGTGGAATGTAAGCTGTTAGCTAAAAATATTAATGACCTAGTTCCATTTGATTGAATTAAATTTAATATCAATGTGGAAAGTGATTAGTAATAAGAAGGAAAAGAGGACGAGGATAAGGAGGGAAAGGATGAGAAGTCAGGATTGTGTTGGGACCTTCAGTGAGTGGTCCACACTTGATTAGTGTAAAACAGCTAATAATAATGTAATGATATAAATTGTCGTTTCTCCAAATCTCAAAGTGCTGAATCTGTATTTTTTATATATATATATAAATATAATAAGGAACCAAGACTATTTTTTTTCTAAATATGAGCTTCAAAAAGGGAGGAAGATATGATGGATTTTTTCTAGTTAATAATTTAATAAAGTCTCAAGCAATTACAGCCCCTTCTATTCTACAATTTGCTGCTGCCAATTATGGTTTAGATGATTGTCTAGGAACTCGACTGCTTTTAGAAAAAAGACAAGGATTTGGTGGAAACAAATGTATAGAAAAATTTAATCTAGGAAAATATATATATCAGTCTTATCAAGAGGTCAATGAATTGGTAATTAAATTCGGCATTGGTTTAAACTATTATTTTAACTTTAATAATAATAATAATGATAATAGGGTAAATCAACCACAATCGATTGCCATATATGCTGAAACCCAGAAAGAATGGCTTATTGCAGCTCTTGGATGCCTTAGACAATGGGTAATTGTCGTCAGTCTTCCAACAAACTTGCCCCCCAAAACAATTATCAATTCTCTTTTGGAAACAGAAATTCGAATTATTATTACCTCTTGTGGACCATTATTAGCTAAACTCCAGAAGGAAATTTTACCTACTTGTCCTCAAATAGATTATGTCATTATCTTAGATGATCATATCAATAAAATAGGACCAACAGTTTCACCATATAAAACGAGTGACAATTTTAACATAATTTCATATTATAGTTTAATATTTGCCGGCCAAGAAAATGAGGATATATGTAAGGATAACATTAAATATATTGATGAGAGTGATGTGGCATTTATCATGTATACCTGTGGTACTATTGACGAACCTAAAGGAGTGAAGTTAACTCATGGTAATATTTTCTCTGCGGTATCAGCATTTTGTATTCGTGCTGATTATCGACAATTGGGGAACTTATACTTAGCATATCTTCCATTGGCTTATGTCACAGAATTAATAATTGAATTATCTTGTATTGCTATGAATATTACAATTGCCTATTCCTCACCCTCTACATTAACTAACAAAAGTCTGCAGATCTTGGAAGGATGTCATGGGGATTTTATTGAAGCTCAACCTACTTGTGTTCTTTTTGTATCCTCTATGTTAAAATATATAATGAATGGAATTACAAAAAATAATTATTCAATTTGGGATCATATAGCCTTTGAAAAAAAAAATAAACTGAAATGGATTACTCATGTTTGGGATAAATATATTTTACGGAAAATATGTGAGCAGTTTTTTGGTAATCGATTGATGACAGTTATCATTGGAGGTGATTTAATTTCAAAAGAGTCATACCAAAAGCTTCGAACGTTATTCAATTGTTCAGTAATAATAGGGTATGGTACCACAGAAACTACGGCTTGTATTACTAGCAGCAACAAAAGTGATGATGTATTACATTGTGGTGATCCTAATTATAGAGTAAAACTATCATTAATTGATTGGATTGAAGGAGATTTTAAAACGACAGATAAGCCGCATCCTAGAGGGGAAGTTGTAGTGAGTGGTCCTATGGTGGCCGGAGAATATTCAAGGATTACTGGAAAAGGAGATGATGGTGGAGACTTTTTCTTATCCAAAAGAGGTATTTGGAGTTTTAAAACTGGTGATATTGGGGAGATTAATTGTGAATCAGGAATGTTACGCATAATTGATCGTAAAATAAATTTCCAGAGATTAAAGAATGGCGAATATGTAAGTTTAGGTGAGATCGAATCTCTCCTAAAGACTCACCCTCTAATTGATAATGTATGTGTTTATGTTTATCCAAATTCTAATATAATCTTAGCTTTAGTTGTGCCATCGCCTCCTATGATTATAAAGATGAGTACCCATTTAAATATTCATTCGTCAGATGTAAGGGTACTTTGTCGACATTCCTGTATAATTAAAACCATTTTAAATGAGATTAGGGCTTATGGTAGGAAATATGGAATTTGTCATTTACCTTCAGCAGTATATCTCTGTCAATTTCCGTGGACTCCAGAATCTGGTTTGGTTTCCTTAACTTACAAAATTAGGCGGCATGTCATTTTCAAATATTATGAGGAAAAATTGAAAGCCATGTATGTGGCCCTTTTAAAATAAAAAATATAAAAGGGAATTTTAATGATTGATTATCCTCCTCCTTGTAATCTTAATACCAAGTGGAGAGTTGAATCCTTTTGAATATTATAATCACTTATAGTGTGTTGACCATCTAACTGTTTCCCGGAAAATATCAACCTCTGTTGATCTGGTGGTATACCTTCTTTATCTTGAATTTTGTTTTTTACACTTTGAATAGATTCATTAGACTCCACATCTACTGTTATTGATTTTCCAGATAAAGTTTTTACAAATATTTGCATTTTGGTAATTTGTTTATTTTTATATATATATTTTTTTTAATAATAATATATAATTTTATAATAATAAAAAATATGAATGTTGAACATAACTCTTATGATTATAAAGGATATCTCAATAAATTAGAAGAGTTAAAAATGTACCAATTAAAGTTAACTTATTACTTATTTGATCAAACTAGAATATTATGTTATAATATTACTATTGAACTGGAAAACATTATTGAATATACAAAAAAATACAAATTATAACAAGTAATATTTATGAACATAATCAATTTAGAATTCTTATGTATCTAATTAAACATAATAGGATTCCTGTTCAACTTGCATCGAGTGATGAAGAAGTATTTTCACATATTCAAAATAAAAATAAAAATACTTCTATAATTATGACTGAAAAATCTTATCATCATCTTATAGTTATGAAACATATTATTTTAAAATTATTTAAATTCCAAAAAGATCTATTTTATTATATATATGTTTTGTATTCCAAATTATTATTTATTATAAGTGGTATGGAAAATTATACGAAAATATTTAATTTTTGTATTCTAAATAATTAATGTTGTTATCCCATCTTCTACTTTTTAATATACTTTTCAATCCTTTTTTAGTATTTTTTTTATTTTTGGGTATAAAATAAATACTTTTTAGAGGGCTTCTGCTTTGGTTTGTTTTACTCACTTTATTATTTAAAATTTTATCTCTTTTGTTCTTTTTAAGTTGATTTGACCTTAAACTCGAATTTTTTGGACTATTATTCCTACTGCTACTACCACTACTACTAGTACTAGTACTAGTACTATTTTGACGTATTTTTTTCATATTTATATTTCCACGATTTTTATTGCCTGTTATACTACTTTTTTTTCTTCTACTTTTATTTCTATTTATATTTTTACTTCTACTTCCACTTGTACTTCTACTTCTACTTTAACTTCTTTTACTTTTAATTCTACTCCTACTTCAACTTTTATTTTTACTACTTTTACTTTTACTTCTACTACTTTTACTTTTACTTCTACTTTTACTTCTACTTCTACTTCTACTTTTTTTGTTCAAAATTTTATAGTTTTTCGCCAACATTATTTCTCTATTTTTTGTATAGAAATATTTATAATTAGTTAAAATATTCTTTAATATATCTGAAGGATTATCTTTGATTAATTTATAGGGAAAAGATCTTATTAGGATATGATTATTTTTATATTTATTAGGTAAGTAAGCTACCATTGCCGTTATTTTATTAGATACAATATCTGTTTTTTTATGTAAAGATATCACAAGCTCATAATGTAAATGAGTAAGATCTTTAGTTTCTATAATATGTATATTATTTGTATTTTTATGGTAAGGTTCAATGACTCTGTTAATTAATTTACTGATATGCATAGGACTGTGAAAAGGTGTGTATATGTCAAGTATTCCAGATTCAATTATTGGTTGGGCCTCATTATAAAAACAATTATTTATAAGATGATGTATAATACTGTTCTTTATTATATTAATGTCTTGTGTTTTTTGCATGAGAAGAGTATGCCATAAATTTGTAAGAAGAGAAAAGTAAATTAATTTCGAATCAAAACGTTGTAGTAATTTGTAAGATTGAGGCGCCTTTTGTTTTAATATTTTAATAAACATTTCTGGATCATATTTAATTGTATGATAACTAATTAAATTTGAGGCTGGTTTAGTAGTTAAACCAGCG
Organism: Procambarus clarkii; assembly: GCF_040958095.1. Lineage (NCBI taxonomy): Eukaryota > Metazoa > Arthropoda > Malacostraca > Decapoda > Cambaridae > Procambarus > Procambarus clarkii. The sequence goes on from NC_091210.1 coordinate 34,119,145, forward strand.
ATATAATATATTTGTTGGATGAAAATTTCAGAATTGTGCTCACTCCAAAATTGAACTTGATGATTACTAATACTAACCTCATCTATATTTTTTGTTATTGAGTACATTATATAAATTAATCGATTGAGAGCTAACCTACAAGATGATTCCGATAAACCTGGATATAAATCATCAATATAAGTATTATTTTGGTTGAATGTCAACCTTAATAAATTCTTTTCTGAAGAATTATTATTAATTTGGTATATATATTTCAGTGATGTAGTCATTATGCTTATTATTTTTTATTACAATAAAAAAAAGCACCCCATAATCAAAATAATATGTAAACTAATTTTCCAATATCTACTACCTCTACTTATATCCCAACAATTATAGGTGAATGTGATGAAATTCATTCACTCTCTCTCTCTCTCTAAAATCTTAAAGCTGCTTGGTGACCAAGTTGACCTTGTGGATACGTTCATGGCCCGACTCGATGACGAGGCCGAGGACACAGTGGAAAGTCTACCATTACCTCCTGCCACATCTGCCCAAGGCATGGGTACCACCTTGAGTGAACTACAAAAAGCTGACCCTAGTCTTGTAGAATGTCATATGACTTAGATCTCTCTAAAGAGGAAATTGAGGATGCAGCCACTGGTTATTACTACAATGATCAGATTTGGAAAATAAATATGACTACAGTCGAACACTATGGTAGTAACTCCCAGGCACCTTGTGTGTACGTCATATTAAATCAGTACTGGAAAAGAGTGGTAAAAGATGTTACTTTTTAATATAATATCATAATGATCTTTTAAGAGGAAATGACGTCATATCATTCTGACAGTATATATATTAGTGAATGTAACTCTTAGGCTGTTCATTTGTGCTAATTCACATGGAGAATAAAGAGGCTGGGGGCAAGATAAGCCCTCGTTACCTCGAGTTTAACAGTGAAATAGGGAAAAGTATTAAACTTTACAAGTTAGAACATTTCGTCTATTGGTGGGAAAGAGAATTGCTTGTGGAGCCATACCTTCTGAAGGACGATCATGAGGATGCTCTGACTATAATGTAGGATACCTCCTGAATGACAATCAGTTGAGGATGCTCTGACTTATAATGTGGGATACCTCCTGAATGACAATCAGTTGAGGATGCTCTGACTGTCAAACTGAAGCGTATGATACCAATGATAACGCATGATACCATTCATTAAGTTATCTTCTCAGCTCATTACCACCAACTTTTTCACCAGAAAAATGGATGGAATTGAAATATCTATTCCCATAAATGTAAAGGTTGAAGCTTATCATCTTCTTTCCTCACAAATTGTAAGTATTAGTTATCATTCTCTTTCATTATTATATGTCGTACCTAGTAGTCTTTATGGGTTAATTTAGGTTAGGTAGCCGAAAATTTTAATAATATTTATGAAAATACATTGAATTTTTTTTTTTACAGGCTGAAGGAAGGATGGATGTTATTCTACATTTACCTTCTACTCTCCCTGACCTTTTTACCCAATTATCATATAATATACTGATGATTGATACTTCAACTTCAATGAGTGTTTATTGGTCAGCATTAATGAACCAATGGAATAAGTATATGGCTCCTATTTTAGAGAAGTGTGGAAATGAAACTGTTAGGTATACCTTTAGTGATGTTATTGAGAAAAAGGGATGTAGCCCACAGATTCAAAAAAGTGATTTTAGAAATAGTTCTACTGATTTAATCGGAGCATTAAAGAAAATTCAAGAGGAAATTGAAAGTTGTCAATCAAAAGATATTAAAGTGTTTTTTATTACTGATGGCTTCCATAGTGTATCAAGAGAGAAGGCTGAAACTCAACTTGAAAAAATGAAATGTCCTGTTGGAAAAAAGTGTGAATTTTTTGTGTTAGGAATTGGAAAAGAATATCCAGTTAAACAGAGTTTATTTTTACAAGCACAACTTAATACTGGAAATACAATACCAAATTTATTTCAAGTACTTGAAATGGATGATATGGAAGATGTAATGAAGAATATAAGTAGTCATTGCAGTTCTGTAAAAATACGTTTATCTGTAGAAGGCTCTTTATTGCCTGGTGGAACATTAGAAAGTGAATTTTATCTTGATGAGTATGTTTATCTTAAACAATATAATGGTGAAAAATTATACATGTTTACAAATAGCAAAACTGAATATATTCTTCATTTACAATTTCAAGATTTAAATGTAAAAATAATGGATCAACTGATTACACAATGGAATCGGAGAATAATTCAAATTTATAACAAAGACAAAGAGAATTTTTTTTTTGAGAGAGAGAGATTATTAACATAGAAAAGAAAATTTGTGATGAACTATTTCTAAGGATTATGAACATAAAAGATGTAAGAGGTAATTTTACTGGGCGTTTTAAGGGAGTTTACACCAATATTGAAACTAATCTCAGGGAAAAAATCAATGGAATAAAGAAACTTATTGAGGAAGGACAATATCTTAAAGAAATTGAATTAGCTGGTGTAGTTTTGAACTCAATAACAGTATCAAGTCACTACTATTCAAAGAAGGCCTATCAACTAAAAGGATATACTGACAATGACTTTAAAAAGGATATAGATGATTTTGTGAAAATATTTGAAAAAGTAAAACACCATATTCTTGCATTACAAGTTTTACCGGAAAATTGTTGTAGGATTTCTCTCACTTCAACAGTCAGTGATTTACAAGAACCAAAATTTCTAACACTGTTAAATTCAGTCAATAAATTCCAGTTATCGACTGTTTGGAACATAACAGGCATTCCTGTACTTTTTCGTAACTTAAACTGTCCAGTCTTAAATATTTGGTCATATAATATTATTCAAATTGTTGAAGCCCCCTTTGATTTAATTGGAGTGACAGCCCTTGTGGATTTTGTTAACATATATGGGGAAGTTGGTCATAAATACAATGAAATTGAAATTATTAATGGTAAACAAGAAACTCGCTTTAATGCTATTATACCAATTTTCACACCTGAGGAGGCTCATGTTATGGGATCACTGATGGAAACTAACCTTTTTGCTAAAATGATGACTTTTGCAGTTTTGAGGAATCCGATTATTAAGGATCACAATGCTCATCTAGGATCATTAGCTGTCTTGTTGATAAAACTCTTTGAGAAGTATCCAATTAAAAGCCGACCCAAGTATGTTTGTAGAATAATTAATAGTATTCAAGCTACTGTTGTTAATGGATACATGAAACGATGGAAACTGAAAAAATATTGGGAAATTTTGAAAAGTGAAAATAATATAAATCAAGCATTAATGACAGAGAGTATCTTAAAATTTGATGGAATATCTCTTAAGTGTGAAACGCTAATTAAACCCATGTTCATAATGTATATGATGATGAGAGATAATAACCCAGAGTCCCCTCAGTATATGAAGACTTTAATAAAGAGAATCATGAAAATAATCATTTTAGAATATGTGGGCAGATGTGTTTGTAAAGGCAAATTTGAGTATCCTTACTCACATTTTTTTATCACCTCTGATAAATATAAGAAAGAGAAGCAGAAATGTTTGGAACATAATGTTGAAGAATCTGAATATAATATAGAAAATTATTATACATTACATGAAGTTCGAAAAGCTTTAAAACATTTAGATGTGACCAAACTTTGTCCAGCCAATATTTTTCCTTTAAAGGAAATACAAATAAATGGTGAGAAAATTGCAGCCCTTTATTCATGGTCTCATGCAGGAGATTTGTCTTTAAAAACTTTGAGGATATTTGTCATAGAGATGATGAAGGAATTTGAAGAGTATGAAATCGAATTAGTATTGAATGAGTTGTTTAATGACATTTTTTTTTTTAAATGTTTGTATCATGCTTTGAAGTTTCCAAGCTCTCGTGAAAGACTAAAAAAATTTGAGCAAATTGAGGACTATGATAAATGTCGCTTTAATATTAGAAATGAGATGATTAGAGAAGTCATAGAGAAATGGAATCTCAGAGATATTTATAAAAAAAAAGTGGAAAAAAATTGGGTGATGTCATACATGAAAGTTCACCAAGAAATATTGAATCCAATGACACCTAAGGAAATAATGGATAAAGTCCATCAGATGGGATTGTTTAATTGTGAGAAAACATCATTCCATGATATATATATATTCAGATATGATGTTAAAATCTTAACAAATGCTTGTCAGATATCCACTTGCCCCTACTATCTAATTCCCAGTAAGAATTGTGGTCAACATTTATTTATAGAACGATCCCAAATGGGCGAGGCCTTTCCTCATGCTCTTCACAAAACAGCTCATAAGACTAAATATAGTATTAAAAAAGGTCTTGAAGAATTTCAGAATGGAACATATACGAAAAAAGGAAAGAAATTATTAGATTCAACATATAAAGAATACAAGAAACATTTGATACAATTACAAAAAATATATAAACATGATTGATACATGATAGGGGGATTGTATATTAAACTGATGATTTAGGTTTTTTTTGGAATCAAATTAAAGAAATTAGTTCCTACTGGTGGTGGGAGATTAGTTGTAAGACGTGATACAAAGGAACTCATATCATCTCGAAGTAAATCTGAACGTTCAGTGGCCATAATTTGACGTTTAACATCCTCAAAACTTGTCGCAGAAATAATATTGGCGGGAAATTTATTTCCTCTGCGATTTATGGAATTAATAGAGGCATTAGATGACACCGTTAATTGGAGAAGTAATGCAGAATAATTTATATTAATGTTTTCAAAGCGTCTAAATATATGATGTAAATTTATTAAACTACATAGTTGACCAAGATGTTTATTAACCCCTCTAATATCTGTAGAATATATTAGAGAGATATTGGGGTTGGCAATCTGTAGATGAACAGCATCAATTAACCACCCGGGACAATTGTTGAAGATCGGATGATTATGACAGGTTCCGTATCGTTTGATTTTATCTGTCATTAGGTATTCACACCATACTCGTGCCATTCGCAAGTCAATGAGGTTGTTTATGCCTATTAGTGAGTTATTTTCATAAAGAGCAATATCACGTTTGAAAATGGGATCGAAAATATTTGGGATAAGAGGACATTCAAGCAATTTATGTTGTACAAAGTATAAACTATCACTAATATTTTTACAATCATCTATTAATCCTGAATATACCGAATTGGATGATGTTTGATTAATAGGATAGGTAAAATATGGCATTATAGTAGTAGTAGTAGTAGGAGTACTATTAGTAGTGGTGGTGGTGGTAGTAGTAGTAGTAGTAGTTAATTTGTACATATCATGTGTTGAATCTAATTGATTCTGAATTGAAGTATGTTGGATCATTTTCCAGAGAAAAGCTGTAATATCAGTTCCTGGTTCCAAAAGTTTATAAAGTTCTTTTTTTTTTTTTACAAATTCCATAGTTACAATGTAATAAAAACATGCATATATATATATATATATACTATAACTAGAGAAATAAAAAAAATGAATGAACTTGATGAAATACCTTATGAATTAGTTGATGATGAAGGCCAACCTTTAATTAATAATTTAATTGACTTTGATATTCAAAAATTACACTTGGTTCCTAAAATACATTTCCTTGCTATTTTTAAGAAAAAACATAAATATATTCAATCTTTTACTCAAAAGGAATCTGCTTTTGTAGCGGCCTTAACATTAGCATTTATTCAATATGGCAAGAAAAATGGATTTATATTAACAATATCAAATATTGTACATGAGTCCCTCTTAGAACCTAATTGGGGAATGTCAAATACATTTCCTCTTGAAATATATTGGCATCGAAATGGTGACTATTCATCACCCAAAACTTTTACTTCAAACCAAAATCATTATATCTTGAACCGTTTTCATCATATTGAAAAAGAAAACAAAAAATCTAAATTAAATATATTTCAGTATACCATATTTCTTCTTATAATTTTAATAACATTATTTTGTTTTTATTATTTGTACATATATACATTATCAAATAAAATTTTAATATATTATAAAAAAATAGATACAATTATGTCAAATCAAAATCCAGTTTTAAGTGATACAGAAGAGATGGAGGAAAATGATTCGGATACTTCAGTGGAACTGGAAGACTTGAATAACCCCTCAACTTCAACTTCTACTCCAAAGACAAAAAAATCAAAGCTAAATCGAACCAGCACGACACAGGATGATGATGATTCGGATACTTCAGTGGAACTGGAAGACTTGAATAACCCCTCAACTTCAACTTCTACTCCAAAGACAAAAAAATCAAAGCTAAATCGAACCAGCACGACACAGGATGATGATGATTCGGATACTTCAGTGGAACTGGAAGACTTGAATAACCCCTCAACTTCAACTTCTACTCCAAAGACAAAAAAATCAAAGCTAAATCGAACCAGCACGACACAGGATGATGATGATTCGGATACTTCAGTGGAACTGGAAGACTTGAATAACCCCTCAACTTCAACTTCTACTCCAAAGACAAAAAAATCAAAGCTAAATCGAACAACTCCCAAAAAATCAAAGCTAAATCGAACAACTCCCAAAAAATCAAAGCTAAATCGAACAACTCCCAAAAAATCAAAGTCAAACCGAACCAACACCCGTCAACGAACACGGGGAACCTCACCAGGCCCAGACACTAGAAGGAGATCATCTTCGGATATTGGATATAATAAACGTATATTATTTCCATTTAAATATTCTATCACGATGAATGATGTGGTAAAAGAGTGTAAATATAAGGTAATAGTATCTGAAAATATAAATCACATTACATTTAACAAGAAATTCTTCACATTTGTAAATTGTAAAACTTTACCATTAAGATTGTTAATTCACCAGTATATTACATTATCAATGTATATAATTATAAATACCAATTATGAACCCAGATCACGTGGTTCATGTTATCAAGCTGATGGCTCCTATCATTTTCCCACGTCGTTTTGTGGAGATTTGCTCATTATCCGAAAAATATATGACATTGTTGGCCTGGGAGGAATCGGTAGAAATCTTAAATGGAAGATAAATCCAGCTCATGTTTCAGATAATGGTATTCTTTCAAATTATTGTGCACAATACACTGAAAAAATTAATAAATCAGTTTCTAGAAACAGTGAAAATAAAAATATATTCATTTATATAAAATTACTAACTAATTTATGGACATTTTTAACTGTACAAAAAGATAATGAGTGGCAAAATGCTCTTAGAAATAATCTTATTGATGAAATTGGAAAATTAAGTAAAATAATGAGAGTAACATGTGAAAATATTTATAAAGTAGGTTTTTGTGTTGAAAAATCTCCAATATATACACCAGAAAATTTTGCCAAATATTTAGATGAAGTAAGAAATATGAAACACTTAAATTGTAATGTTAGTAAAATGTCTAAGGAAGAAGCGATAGAACTTCATTTTTCCCTATTACAAAAATTTAATGATATTATAAAAACTGATACTCATATGTATGAAGTTCAATATTATCTGGCATATATACCACCAGATCATTGGAAGGAGTCTCAAAATGAAAGTAATGAAGTTAACGGAGAACAAGTTTTTTATAACAATTTAAACAAGTTAAACTTTAATCCATATACATGCAAAATATCTATTATGTAAATCCCGTTTTCATTTAATCGAAAGAGAGAGTGAATGAGAGAGAGAGAGAGAGAGAGAGAGAGAGAGAGAGAGAGAGAGAGAGAGAGAGAGAGAGAGAGAGAGAGAGAGAGAGAGAGAGAGAGAGAGTGAATGAGAGAGAGTGAGAGTAAGAGTGAGAGAGTGAATGAGTGAGAGAGTGAATGAGAGAGTGAATGAGTGAGAGAGTGAATGAGAGAGTGAGAGAGAGAGAGAGAGAGAGAGAGAGAGAGAGAGAGAGAGAGAGAGAGAGAGAGAGAGAGACAGAGAGAGAGAGAGAGAGAGAGAGAGAGAGAGAGAGAGAGACAGAGAGAGAGAGAGAGAGAGAGAGAGAGAGAGAGAGAGAGGGAGAGAGAGACAGAGAGAGAGACAGAGAGAGAGACAGAGAGAGAGAGAGAGAGGGAGAGAGAGAGAGAGAGAGAGAGAGAGAGAGAGAGAGAGAGAGAGAGAGAGAGAGAGAGAGAGAGAGAGAGAGAGAGGAGAGAGAGAGAGAGAGAGAGAGAGAGAGAGAGAGAGAGAGAGAGAGAGAGAGAGAGAGAGAGAGAGAGAGAGAGAGAGAGAGAGAGAGTGAGAGAGAGAGAGAGAGAGAGAGAGAGAGAGAGAGAGAGAGAGAGAGAGAGAGAGAGAGAGAGAGAGAGAGAGAGAGAGAGAGAGAGAGAGAGAGAGAGAGAGAGAGAGAGAGAGAGAGAGAGAGAGAGAGAGAGAGAGAGAGAGAGAGAGAGAGAGAGAGAGAGAGAGAGAGAGTGAGAGAGAGAGAGAGAGTGAATGAGAGAGAGTGAGAGAGTGAGAGTGAGAGAGAGAGAGAGTGAGAGAGAGAG
>NC_091210.1:34128092-34148199 GCF_040958095.1 Procambarus clarkii
TGGTTTGGGAGGGGTCACGTGGGGGGGGGGGGAGGGGTCCTGAGATGCTACCTTGGGAAGTGTAGTTGGGGGGGGGGGGGGGGCGGGGGATGAGTTGGCAGTTAGGTATTTAAATTTAATTTTGTAAGATAGGTTATATAGAGCGAAGTGTTGAGGAAGGAATAAGAAAAGTGTTTAGGACTGAGTTGAGTGTATTATTTTTGTGATTGATGTTAGCAGGAAGGTAGGTGGTTGAAATGTGTAAAGATTTGTTAATGAGATCATTTGGTTAATATGTAGGAATTAAGGGTAAGTGATCATGGAGATAGATATTCACAGCATATTGAGTGGACAAATTTTAGCAGGTAGGTAGGCCGGCCGCCGGCAGAGAGAGCCAATGGACTGACATATAGGTAGACGTTTTCTTCATGGATGGTAAACTATTATTAAAATGGCATGTACACATTTCCATGTGCGACATTCATGTACACACACACACACACACTGACCCACGGAGACTGCCCAAATATGTATACAATCAGCAGCAGTTGGTGTTCCCAGGCAGGTCCCCATCCATGTACTAACCAAATTCAACGGTGCTTAACCTGACTGATGCATGGGACGAGACGCAGTTTCTCAAGGTGGTAGTAGTAGTATGGCTGTTGCTATTGTATACAAGTAGTAACTAATCACATGTGAGTGAGTGAGTGAGTCAAGATAATGGTAACTGCGGCGGGCGGCAGGCAGGCGGAGTACATAGCAGCCAATTCTCCATTAATGATAGTACTTATTGCAACTATTTAGTCAATTAACCAACAACAAATGGACCTACTACTTCTACTACTACTACTACTACTGTTGCTCCAAAATAGAAAAGGATGGGATGCCGCCGCTGCCATTGATCTCGCACAAGTTGCTGCTGCTGTGCTGACAAATACCTCATCCTAGGCCTTGCATATGCTCTCTTAGGCTTCATTTAGTCAATACGTGTAACATCATTGAGTCGGGGGACAGGCAGACAGGCATTTTATACATGTTACGCTTATATAGTGGTCTCCAACACCCACCACCCCACAATGTCCAACTAGGGACTGACTAACTAACCCTCACTCACCACGCCCCAAGTAGCTTGCTTACTAACTCCTGGATACCTATTTACTGCTAGGTGAACAGGGGCATTCGCTGATAAGAAACGCTACCAACAGTTACAGCCCTCTTTCTATTTCTACAAACCTAGCCTATTTCCTAGCCAAAACTAACCTAGCCCATTTCCTAGCCAAAACTAACCTAACCTAATCTAACCTAACCTAACCATATCTAAACTAACCTAACTAACTAACTTTTGGATACCTATTTACTGCTAGATGAACAGAGGCATTCGGTGATAAGAAACGCTACCAACAGTTACAGCCCTATTTCTACAAACCTAGCCTATTTCCTAGCAATAACTAACCTAACCTAACCTAATTTAACCTAACCTAACCTTATCTAAACTAACCTAACTAACTAACTTCTTGATACCTATTTACTGCTAGGTGAATAGAGGCGTTCGGTGATAGGAAACGCTACCTACAATTACAGCCCTCTTTCTATTACTATTTCTACAAACATAGCCTATTTCCTACCCTAAAATAACCTAACCTAACCTAACCCTCCAAACCTAGCTGATTTCCTAGCCAAAACTAACCTAACCAACTCCTGGATACCTATTTACTGCTAGGTGAACAGAGGCATTCGGTGATAAGAAACGTTACCTAAAATTCCAGCTATTTTTTTCTCTTTATTTTAATTATTGTTTTTAAATAATTTATAATTTATTTATACTCTATTCATTTTGTTTTATTTTTTTACCTATTTCTATTTCTACAAACGTAGCCAATTTCCTAGCCTAAACTAACCTAACCTAAATATATATATATATATATATATATATATATATATATATATATATATATATATATATATATTATTATATATATATATATATATATATATATATATATTATTATATATGACCGAAAAAGTAAGATTAATAATTCTAACACGAATTTTCTCGATCTTTCGTACACTACCCACCTCAAGACTCCGCTCCAATATAGAAGCATCAAGAAATATGGACCAATAGGCTTTCTACAATCACTTCCATTCAATACCCATTGTTTCGTGTTCTGTCTTGTGTTGATGAAATTAATACCCTATTAATACCACCTCACCCCATCCACCTCACTCAAATGTAGATATAAACAAATCGGAGATGTGTAAGTTCTATTCAGTTGTGTATGTGTAAACTAAAGTCTTTGAAAATGTAATAAGTTTCACGAAACGTGCTCAAGTGTCGCGTCAGACTAGAAATAATAATGAATTTTGGAGAATTGATTTTTGAATTACCACCAACAGTGAAAAGTTCGAAAGATCGAGAAAATTCGTGTTAGAATTATTAATCTTACTTTTTCGGTCATATTTAATAATATATGTCTACAGGAAAGACTGCTACCAAAATATACTAATATATATATATATATATATATATATATATATATATATATATATTATATATATATATATTATATAATATATATATATATATAAACCAACCACAAAATAACCAACCTTACCTGTACCTTACCAACATACCCTAACCAACCCAACCTAAGCATACATATTATCTAAATTGATAACTAAACCATAATTATGCTTGTTTTAACCTAAAATTCTAACTAACCTAATTCTAGTTCTAACCAACCTAACCAAACCAACCAACCTAACCAACTAACCTAACTAAGCTAACTAACCAACCTAACCAACCAACCTAACCAACCAACCTAACCAACCTAACCAAACAACCAACCAACCTAACCAGCCAACCAATCCAACCAACCTAATCGACCAACCAAGGCAACCTAACCTAACTAACCAACCTAACCAACAAACCTAACCAACCTATCCTCCCTTCTTATTATCTGACCCGAATTTTCGGTTCGTGTCAGAGTCCATGAGTGTCCGTGTGGTGTCGTGTCGTGTGTGTCTGTGAATCCATGGGGTTTTGGGTCCAGGAAGCTATTTGTGTCAACCCAAATTGCCTCCCTTCTCCCCACCTGAAATCCAGGTGGATTGAAAGACCTGACCTAGGTCAGTTGATCCATGTATCCGTCCGTGGGCCCCCGGACTTCAACCCTTCCCCACATTCCAAAGGGTCAGTCAATCAATCTTCGGCTATCCAGAGAATCTATCGAAACTGATGCTCCTACAGGAGGGGACACACAGAGAAATCTGTGCCCTGTACTTGCAACCATTCCGACAGGCTCGAACGCAGGTCTGTCCGGATTAAGAACATGTTCTATCCGACTAGGCCACGCTGGAGTTGCCTTCTGAATCAAATTTGGCACTTGTATTTATATCTCATAGCAAGGTTAGTTAGTGTCTATTCATGAACAGTTGCCATGATTGAAATGTGAAGTTGTTAATTTGTGTTGTCAGTTAGAAATACCTGACAGCTTTGTTTGATGAGGTTGCAGTCCCGTGAAGCAGTTTTATGAATGAATATTGGAGAATTTAGGCTAACTGACATGTGTGTGTGTGTGTGTGTGTTCAAAAGTATGTATTAATTAATAATTAGTGTGGTGTTTCCAAATAAGTTTGAGAATGGTAAACAAGCAATCCAATATCTAATATGTGCTATTTTATGTCTCGTTCTATAAAATATATGTTTTACTAGGGAAGGAAAATCCGGTTTGTTTTTTTCTTCGTTTTATTTCAAGAATAAATAGTACATAGGGGAAGAAACGAAGGTTTTGGCTGGTTAAATATAGCGTTGTGGCCGTCATTTTCTGTGTTGGGGGTGGGGTGTGTTGTGGGGTTGTGGAGGGGGTGGTATGGGGGGGGTTAGGGGTACGGCGGCCTCCATTGTGGGGGGGGGGGGTGTTGGTTTGGGAGGGGGTCACGGTGGGGGGGGGGGGGGGGTCCTGAGATGCTACCTTGGGAAGTGTAGTTGGGGGGGGGGGGGGGGGGAATGAGTTGGCAGTTAGGTATTTAAATTTAATTTTGTAAGATAGGTTATATAGAGCGAAGTGTTGAGGAAGGAATAAGAAAAGTGTTTAGGACTGAGTTGAGTGTATTATTTGTTGTGATTGATGTTAGCAGGAAGGTAGGTGGTTGAAATGTGTAAAGATTTGTTAATGAGATCATTTGGTTAATAATGTAGGAATTAAGGGTAAGTGATCACTGGAGATAGATATTCAACAGCATATTGAGTGGACAAATTTTAGCAGGTAGGTAGGCCGGCCGGCCGGCAGAGAGAGCCAATGGACTGACATATAGGTAGACGTTTTCTTCATGGATGGTAAACTATTATTAAAATGGCATGTACACATTTCCATGTGCGACATTCATGTACACACACACACACACTGACCCACGGAGACTGCCCAAATATGTATACAATCAGCAGCAGTTGGTGTTCCCAGGCAGGTCACCCATCCATGTACTAACCAAATTCAACGGTGCTTAACCTGACTGATGCATGGGACGAGACGCAGTGTTCTCAAGGTGGTAGGTAGGTAGTATGGCTGTTGCTATTGTATACAAGTAGTAACTAATCACATGTGAGTGAGTGAGTCAAGATAATGGTAACTGCGGCGGGCGGGCAGGCAGGCGGAGGTACATAGCAGCCAATTCTCCATTAATGATAGTACTTATTGCAACTATTTAGTCAAATTAACCAACAACAAATGGACTACTACTACTTCTACTACTACTACTACTACTACTGTTGCTCCAAAATAGAAAAGGATGGGATGCCGCCGCTGCCATTGATCTCGCACAAGTTGCTGCTGCTGCTGACAAATACCTCATCCTAGGCCTTGCATATGCTCTCTTAGGCTTCATTTAGTCAATACGTGTAACATCATTGAGTCGGGGGACAGGCAGACAGGCATTTTATACATGTTACGCTTATATAGTGGTCTCCAACACCCACCACCCCACAATGTCCAACTAGGGACTGACTAACTAACCCTCACTCACCACGCCCCAAGTAGCTTGCTTACTAACTCCTGGATACCTATTTACTGCTAGGTGAACAGGGGCATTCGCTGATAAGAAACGCTACCAACAGTTACAGCCCTCTTTCTATTTCTACAAACCTAGCCTATTTCCTAGCCAAAACTAACCTAGCCCATTTCCTAGCCAAAACTAACCTAACCTAATCTAACCTAACCTAACCATATCTAAACTAACCTAACTAACTAACTTTTGGATACCTATTTACTGCTAGATGAACAGAGGCATTCGGTGATAAGAAACGCTACCAACAGTTACAGCCCTATTTCTACAAACCTAGCCTATTTCCTAGCAATAACTAACCTAACCTAACCTAATTTAACCTAACCTAACCTTATCTAAACTAACCTAACTAACTAACTTCTTGATACCTATTTACTGCTAGGTGAATAGAGGCGTTCGGTGATAGGAAACGCTACCTACAATTACAGCCCTCTTTCTATTACTATTTCTACAAACATAGCCTATTTCCTACCCTAAAATAACCTAACCTAACCTAACCCTCCAAACCTAGCTGATTTCCTAGCCAAAACTAACCTAACCAACTCCTGGATACCTATTTACTGCTAGGTGAACAGAGGCATTCGGTGATAAGAAACGTTACCTAAAATTCCAGCTATTTTTTTCTCTTTATTTTAATTATTGTTTTTAAATAATTTATAATTTATTTATACTCTATTCATTTTGTTTTATTTTTTTACCTATTTCTATTTCTACAAACGTAGCCAATTTCCTAGCCTAAACTAACCTAACCTAAATATATATATATATATATATATATATATATATATATATATATATATATATATATATATATATATATATATATATATATATGACCGAAAAAGTAAGATTAATAATTCTAACACGAATTTTCTCGATCTTTCGTACACTACCCACCTCAAGACTCCGCTCCAATATAGAAGCATCAAGAAATATGGACCAATAGGCTTTCTACAATCACTTCCATTCAATACCCATTGTTTCGTGTTCTGTCTTGTGTTGATGAAATTAATACCCTATTAATACCACCTCACCCCATCCACCTCACTCAAATGTAGATATAAACAAATCGGAGATGTGTAAGTTCTATTCAGTTGTGTATGTGTAAACTAAAGTCTTTGAAAATGTAATAAGTTTCACGAAACGTGCTCAAGTGTCGCGTCAGACTAGAAATAATAATGAATTTTGGAGAATTGATTTTTGAATTACCACCAACAGTGAAAAGTTCGAAAGATCGAGAAAATTCGTGTTAGAATTATTAATCTTACTTTTTCGGTCATATTTAATAATATATGTCTACAGGAAAGACTGCTACCAAAATATACTAATATATATATATATATATATATATATATATATATATATATATATATATATATATATATATATATATATATATATATATATATATATATATATATATATATATATATATATATATATATATACCAACCACAAAATAACCAACCTTACCTGTACCTTACCAACATACCCTAACCAACCCAACCTAAGCATACATATTATCTAAATTGATAACTAAACCATAATTATGCTTGTTTTAACCTAAAATTCTAACTAACCTAATTCTAGTTCTAACCAACCTAACCAAACCAACCAACCTAACCAACTAACCTAACTAAGCTAACTAACCAACCTAACCAACCAACCTAACCAACCAACCTAACCAACCTAACCAAACAACCAACCAACCTAACCAGCCAACCAATCCAACCAACCTAATCGACCAACCAAGGCAACCTAACCTAACTAACCAACCTAACCAACAAACCTAACCAACCTATCCTCCCTTCTTATTATCTGACCCGAATTTTCGGTTCGTGTCAGAGTCCATGAGTGTCCGTGTGCGTGTCCGTGTCTGTGAATCCATGGGGTTTTGGGTCCAGGAAGCTATTTGTGTCAACCCAAATTGCCTCCCTTCTCCCCACCTGAAATCCAGGTGGATTGAAAGACCTGACCTAGGTCAGTTGATCCATGTATCCGTCCGTGGGCCCCCGGACTTCAACCCTTCCCCACATTCCAAAGGGTCAGTCAATCAATCTTCGGCTATCCAGAGAATCTATCGAAACTGATGCTCCTACAGGAGGGGACACACAGAGAAATCTGTGCCCTGTACTTGCAACCATTCCGACAGGCTCGAACGCAGGTCTGTCCGGATTAAGAACATGTTCTATCCGACTAGGCCACGCTGGAGTTGCCTTCTGAATCAAATTTGGCACTTGTATTTATATCTCATAGCAAGGTTAGTTAGTGTCTATTCATGAACAGTTGCCATGATTGAAATGTGAAGTTGTTAATTTGTGTTGTCAGTTAGAAATACCTGACAGCTTTGTTTGATGAGGTTGCAGTCCCGTGAAGCAGTTTTATGAATGAATATTGGAGAATTTAGGCTAACTGACATGTGTGTGTGTGTGTGTGTGTTCAAAAGTATGTATTAATTAATAATTAGTGTGGTGTTTCCAAATAAGTTTGAGAATGGTAAACAAGCAATCCAATATCTAATATGTGCTATTTTATGTCTCGTTCTATAAAATATATGTTTTACTAGGGAAGGAAAATCCGGTTTGTTTTTTTCTTCGTTTTATTTCAAGAATAAATAGTACATAGGGGAAGAAACGAAGGTTTTGGCTGGTTAAATATAGCGTTGTGGCCGTCATTTTCTGTGTTGGGGGTGGGGTGTGTTGTGGGGTTGTGGAGGGGGTGGTATGGGGGGGGTTAGGGGTACGGCGGCCTCCATTGTGGGGGGGGGGGGGTGTTGGTTTGGGAGGGGGTCACGGTGGGGGGGGGGGAGGGGTCCTGAGATGCTACCTTGGGAAGTGTAGTTGGGGGGGGGGGCGGGGGGATGAGTTGGCAGTTAGGTATTTAAATTTAATTTTGTAAGATAGGTTATATAGAGCGAAGTGTTGAGGAAGGAATAAGAAAAGTGTTTAGGACTGAGTTGAGTGTATTATTTGTTGTGATTGATGTTAGCAGGAAGGTAGGTGGTTGAAATGTGTAAAGATTTGTTAATGAGATCATTTGGTTAATAATGTAGGAATTAAGGGTAAGTGATCACTGGAGATAGATATTCAACAGCATATTGAGTGGACAAATTTTAGCAGGTAGGTAGGCCGGCCGGCCGGCAGAGAGAGCCAATGGACTGACATATAGGTAGACGTTTTCTTCATGGATGGTAAACTATTATTAAAATGGCATGTACACATTTCCATGTGCGACATTCATGTACACACACACACACACACTGACCCACGGAGACTGCCCAAATATGTATACAATCAGCAGCAGTTGGTGTTCCCAGGCAGGTCACCCATCCATGTACTAACCAAATTCAACGGTGCTTAACCTGACTGATGCATGGGACGAGACGCAGTGTTCTCAAGGTGGTAGGTAGGTAGTATGGCTGTTGCTATTGTATACAAGTAGTAACTAATCACATGTGAGTGAGTGAGTCAAGATAATGGTAACTGCGGCGGGCGGGCAGGCAGGCGGAGGTACATAGCAGCCAATTCTCCATTAATGATAGTACTTATTGCAACTATTTAGTCAAATTAACCAACAACAAATGGACTACTACTACTTCTACTACTACTACTACTACTACTGTTGCTCCAAAATAGAAAAGGATGGGATGCCGCCGCTGCCATTGATCTCGCACAAGTTGCTGCTGCTGCTGACAAATACCTCATCCTAGGCCTTGCATATGCTCTCTTAGGCTTCATTTAGTCAATACGTGTAACATCATTGAGTCGGGGGACAGGCAGACAGGCATTTTATACATGTTACGCTTATATAGTGGTCTCCAACACCCACCACCCCACAATGTCCAACTAGGGACTGACTAACTAACCCTCACTCACCACGCCCCAAGTAGCTTGCTTACTAACTCCTGGATACCTATTTACTGCTAGGTGAACAGGGGCATTCGCTGATAAGAAACGCTACCAACAGTTACAGCCCTCTTTCTATTTCTACAAACCTAGCCTATTTCCTAGCCAAAACTAACCTAGCCCATTTCCTAGCCAAAACTAACCTAACCTAATCTAACCTAACCTAACCATATCTAAACTAACCTAACTAACTAACTTTTGGATACCTATTTACTGCTAGATGAACAGAGGCATTCGGTGATAAGAAACGCTACCAACAGTTACAGCCCTATTTCTACAAACCTAGCCTATTTCCTAGCAATAACTAACCTAACCTAACCTAATTTAACCTAACCTAACCTTATCTAAACTAACCTAACTAACTAACTTCTTGATACCTATTTACTGCTAGGTGAATAGAGGCGTTCGGTGATAGGAAACGCTACCTACAATTACAGCCCTCTTTCTATTACTATTTCTACAAACATAGCCTATTTCCTACCCTAAAATAACCTAACCTAACCTAACCCTCCAAACCTAGCTGATTTCCTAGCCAAAACTAACCTAACCAACTCCTGGATACCTATTTACTGCTAGGTGAACAGAGGCATTCGGTGATAAGAAACGTTACCTAAAATTCCAGCTATTTTTTTCTCTTTATTTTAATTATTGTTTTTAAATAATTTATAATTTATTTATACTCTATTCATTTTGTTTTATTTTTTTACCTATTTCTATTTCTACAAACGTAGCCAATTTCCTAGCCTAAACTAACCTAACCTAAATATATATATATATATATATATATATATATATATATATATATATATATATATATATATATATATATATATATATATATATATATATATTATATATGACCGAAAAAGTAAGATTAATAATTCTAACACGAATTTTCTCGATCTTTCGTACACTACCCACCTCAAGACTCCGCTCCAATATAGAAGCATCAAGAAATATGGACCAATAGGCTTTCTACAATCACTTCCATTCAATACCCATTGTTTCGTGTTCTGTCTTGTGTTGATGAAATTAATACCCTATTAATACCACCTCACCCCATCCACCTCACTCAAATGTAGATATAAACAAATCGGAGATGTGTAAGTTCTATTCAGTTGTGTATGTGTAAACTAAAGTCTTTGAAAATGTAATAAGTTTCACGAAACGTGCTCAAGTGTCGCGTCAGACTAGAAATAATAATGAATTTTGGAGAATTGATTTTTGAATTACCACCAACAGTGAAAAGTTCGAAAGATCGAGAAAATTCGTGTTAGAATTATTAATCTTACTTTTTCGGTCATATTTAATAATATATGTCTACAGGAAAGACTGCTACCAAAATATACTAATATATATATATATATATATATATATATATATATATATATATATATATATATATATATATATATATATATATATATATATATATATAAACCAACCACAAAATAACCAACCTTACCTGTACCTTACCAACATACCCTAACCAACCCAACCTAAGCATACATATTATCTAAATTGATAACTAAACCATAATTATGCTTGTTTTAACCTAAAATTCTAACTAACCTAATTCTAGTTCTAACCAACCTAACCAAACCAACCAACCTAACCAACTAACCTAACTAAGCTAACTAACCAACCTAACCAACCAACCTAACCAACCAACCTAACCAACCTAACCAAACAACCAACCAACCTAACCAGCCAACCAATCCAACCAACCTAATCGACCAACCAAGGCAACCTAACCTAACTAACCAACCTAACCAACAAACCTAACCAACCTATCCTCCCTTCTTATTATCTGACCCGAATTTTCGGTTCGTGTCAGAGTCCATGAGTGTCCGTGTGCGTGTCCGTGTCTGTGAATCCATGGGGTTTTGGGTCCAGGAAGCTATTTGTGTCAACCCAAATTGCCTCCCTTCTCCCCACCTGAAATCCAGGTGGATTGAAAGACCTGACCTAGGTCAGTTGATCCATGTATCCGTCCGTGGGCCCCCGGACTTCAACCCTTCCCCACATTCCAAAGGGTCAGTCAATCAATCTTCGGCTATCCAGAGAATCTATCGAAACTGATGCTCCTACAGGAGGGGACACACAGAGAAATCTGTGCCCTGTACTTGCAACCATTCCGACAGGCTCGAACGCAGGTCTGTCCGGATTAAGAACATGTTCTATCCGACTAGGCCACGCTGGAGTTGCCTTCTGAATCAAATTTGGCACTTGTATTTATATCTCATAGCAAGGTTAGTTAGTGTCTATTCATGAACAGTTGCCATGATTGAAATGTGAAGTTGTTAATTTGTGTTGTCAGTTAGAAATACCTGACAGCTTTGTTTGATGAGGTTGCAGTCCCGTGAAGCAGTTTTATGAATGAATATTGGAGAATTTAGGCTAACTGACATGTGTGTGTGTGTGTGTGTGTTCAAAAGTATGTATTAATTAATAATTAGTGTGGTGTTTCCAAATAAGTTTGAGAATGGTAAACAAGCAATCCAATATCTAATATGTGCTATTTTATGTCTCGTTCTATAAAATATATGTTTTACTAGGGAAGGAAAATCCGGTTTGTTTTTTTCTTCGTTTTATTTCAAGAATAAATAGTACATAGGGGAAGAAACGAAGGTTTTGGCTGGTTAAATATAGCGTTGTGGCCGTCATTTTCTGTGTTGGGGGTGGGGTGTGTTGTGGGGTTGTGGAGGGGGTGGTATGGGGGGGGTTAGGGGTACGGCGGCCTCCATTGTGGGGGGGGGGGTGTTGGTTTGGGAGGGGGTCACGGTGGGGGGGGGGGGAGGGGTCCTGAGATGCTACCTTGGGAAGTGTAGTTGGGGGGGGGGGCGGGGGGATGAGTTGGCAGTTAGGTATTTAAATTTAATTTTGTAAGATAGGTTATATAGAGCGAAGTGTTGAGGAAGGAATAAGAAAAGTGTTTAGGACTGAGTTGAGTGTATTATTTGTTGTGATTGATGTTAGCAGGAAGGTAGGTGGTTGAAATGTGTAAAGATTTGTTAATGAGATCATTTGGTTAATAATGTAGGAATTAAGGGTAAGTGATCACTGGAGATAGATATTCAACAGCATATTGAGTGGACAAATTTTAGCAGGTAGGTAGGCCGGCCGGCCGGCAGAGAGAGCCAATGGACTGACATATAGGTAGACGTTTTCTTCATGGATGGTAAACTATTATTAAAATGGCATGTACACATTTCCATGTGCGACATTCATGTACACACACACACACACACTGACCCACGGAGACTGCCCAAATATGTATACAATCAGCAGCAGTTGGTGTTCCCAGGCAGGTCACCCATCCATGTACTAACCAAATTCAACGGTGCTTAACCTGACTGATGCATGGGACGAGACGCAGTGTTCTCAAGGTGGTAGGTAGGTAGTATGGCTGTTGCTATTGTATACAAGTAGTAACTAATCACATGTGAGTGAGTGAGTGAGTCAAGATAATGGTAACTGCGGCGGGCGGGCAGGCAGGCGGAGGTACATAGCAGCCAATTCTCCATTAATGATAGTACTTATTGCAACTATTTAGTCAAATTAACCAACAACAAATGGACTACTACTACTTCTACTACTACTACTACTACTACTGTTGCTCCAAAATAGAAAAGGATGGGATGCCGCCGCTGCCATTGATCTCGCACAAGTTGCTGCTGCTGCTGACAAATACCTCATCCTAGGCCTTGCATATGCTCTCTTAGGCTTCATTTAGTCAATACGTGTAACATCATTGAGTCGGGGGACAGGCAGACAGGCATTTTATACATGTTACGCTTATATAGTGGTCTCCAACACCCACCACCCCACAATGTCCAACTAGGGACTGACTAACTAACCCTCACTCACCACGCCCCAAGTAGCTTGCTTACTAACTCCTGGATACCTATTTACTGCTAGGTGAACAGGGGCATTCGCTGATAAGAAACGCTACCAACAGTTACAGCCCTCTTTCTATTTCTACAAACCTAGCCTATTTCCTAGCCAAAACTAACCTAGCCCATTTCCTAGCCAAAACTAACCTAACCTAATCTAACCTAACCTAACCATATCTAAACTAACCTAACTAACTAACTTTTGGATACCTATTTACTGCTAGATGAACAGAGGCATTCGGTGATAAGAAACGCTACCAACAGTTACAGCCCTATTTCTACAAACCTAGCCTATTTCCTAGCAATAACTAACCTAACCTAACCTAATTTAACCTAACCTAACCTTATCTAAACTAACCTAACTAACTAACTTCTTGATACCTATTTACTGCTAGGTGAATAGAGGCGTTCGGTGATAGGAAACGCTACCTACAATTACAGCCCTCTTTCTATTACTATTTCTACAAACATAGCCTATTTCCTACCCTAAAATAACCTAACCTAACCTAACCCTCCAAACCTAGCTGATTTCCTAGCCAAAACTAACCTAACCAACTCCTGGATACCTATTTACTGCTAGGTGAACAGAGGCATTCGGTGATAAGAAACGTTACCTAAAATTCCAGCTATTTTTTTCTCTTTATTTTAATTATTGTTTTTAAATAATTTATAATTTATTTATACTCTATTCATTTTGTTTTATTTTTTTACCTATTTCTATTTCTACAAACGTAGCCAATTTCCTAGCCTAAACTAACCTAACCTAAATATATATATATATATATATATATATATATATATATATATATATATATATATATATATATATATATATATATATATATATATATATATATATATATATATATATATTATATATGATGACCGAAAAAGTAAGATTAATAATTCTAACACGAATTTTCTCGATCTTTCGTACACTACCCACCTCAAGACTCCGCTCCAATATAGAAGCATCAAGAAATATGGACCAATAGGCTTTCTACAATCACTTCCATTCAATACCCATTGTTTCGTGTTCTGTCTTGTGTTGATGAAATTAATACCCTATTAATACCACCTCACCCCATCCACCTCACTCAAATGTAGATATAAACAAATCGGAGATGTGTAAGTTCTATTCAGTTGTGTATGTGTAAACTAAAGTCTTTGAAAATGTAATAAGTTTCACGAAACGTGCTCAAGTGTCGCGTCAGACTAGAAATAATAATGAATTTTGGAGAATTGATTTTTGAATTACCACCAACAGTGAAAAGTTCGAAAGATCGAGAAAATTCGTGTTAGAATTATTAATCTTACTTTTTCGGTCATATTTAATAATATATGTCTACAGGAAAGACTGCTACCAAAATATACTAATATATATATATATATATATATATATATATATATATATATATATATATATATATATATATATATATATATATATATATATATATAACCAACCACAAAATAACCAACCTTACCTGTACCTTACCAACATACCCTAACCAACCCAACCTAAGCATACATATTATCTAAATTGATAACTAAACCATAATTATGCTTGTTTTAACCTAAAATTCTAACTAACCTAATTCTAGTTCTAACCAACCTAACCAAACCAACCAACCTAACCAACTAACCTAACTAAGCTAACTAACCAACCTAACCAACCAACCTAACCAACCAACCTAACCAACCTAACCAAACAACCAACCAACCTAACCAGCCAACCAATCCAACCAACCTAATCGACCAACCAAGGCAACCTAACCTAACTAACCAACCTAACCAACAAACCTAACCAACCTATCCTCCCTTCTTATTATCTGACCCGAATTTTCGGTTCGTGTCAGAGTCCATGAGTGTCCGTGTGCGTGTCCGTGTCTGTGAATCCATGGGGTTTTGGGTCCAGGAAGCTATTTGTGTCAACCCAAATTGCCTCCCTTCTCCCCACCTGAAATCCAGGTGGATTGAAAGACCTGACCTAGGTCAGTTGATCCATGTATCCGTCCGTGGGCCCCCGGACTTCAACCCTTCCCCACATTCCAAAGGGTCAGTCAATCAATCTTCGGCTATCCAGAGAATCTATCGAAACTGATGCTCCTACAGGAGGGGACACACAGAGAAATCTGTGCCCTGTACTTGCAACCATTCCGACAGGCTCGAACGCAGGTCTGTCCGGATTAAGAACATGTTCTATCCGACTAGGCCACGCTGGAGTTGCCTTCTGAATCAAATTTGGCACTTGTATTTATATCTCATAGCAAGGTTAGTTAGTGTCTATTCATGAACAGTTGCCATGATTGAAATGTGAAGTTGTTAATTTGTGTTGTCAGTTAGAAATACCTGACAGCTTTGTTTGATGAGGTTGCAGTCCCGTGAAGCAGTTTTATGAATGAATATTGGAGAATTTAGGCTAACTGACATGTGTGTGTGTGTGTGTGTGTTCAAAAGTATGTATTAATTAATAATTAGTGTGGTGTTTCCAAATAAGTTTGAGAATGGTAAACAAGCAATCCAATATCTAATATGTGCTATTTTATGTCTCGTTCTATAAAATATATGTTTTACTAGGGAAGGAAAATCCGGTTTGTTTTTTTCTTCGTTTTATTTCAAGAATAAATAGTACATAGGGGAAGAAACGAAGGTTTTGGCTGGTTAAATATAGCGTTGTGGCCGTCATTTTCTGTGTTGGGGGTGGGGTGTGTTGTGGGGTTGTGGAGGGGGTGGTATGGGGGGGGTTAGGGGTACGGCGGCCTCCATTGTGGGGGGGGGGGGTGTTGGTTTGGGAGGGGGTCACGGTGGGGGGGGGGGGAGGGGTCCTGAGATGCTACCTTGGGAAGTGTAGTTGGGGGGGGGGGCGGGGGGATGAGTTGGCAGTTAGGTATTTAAATTTAATTTTGTAAGATAGGTTATATAGAGCGAAGTGTTGAGGAAGGAATAAGAAAAGTGTTTAGGACTGAGTTGAGTGTATTATTTGTTGTGATTGATGTTAGCAGGAAGGTAGGTGGTTGAAATGTGTAAAGATTTGTTAATGAGATCATTTGGTTAATAATGTAGGAATTAAGGGTAAGTGATCACTGGAGATAGATATTCAACAGCATATTGAGTGGACAAATTTTAGCAGGTAGGTAGGCCGGCCGGCCGGCAGAGAGAGCCAATGGACTGACATATAGGTAGACGTTTTCTTCATGGATGGTAAACTATTATTAAAATGGCATGTACACATTTCCATGTGCGACATTCATGTACACACACACACACACACTGACCCACGGAGACTGCCCAAATATGTATACAATCAGCAGCAGTTGGTGTTCCCAGGCAGGTCACCCATCCATGTACTAACCAAATTCAACGGTGCTTAACCTGACTGATGCATGGGACGAGACGCAGTGTTCTCAAGGTGGTAGGTAGGTAGTATGGCTGTTGCTATTGTATACAAGTAGTAACTAATCACATGTGAGTGAGTGAGTGAGTCAAGATAATGGTAACTGCGGCGGGCGGGCAGGCAGGCGGAGGTACATAGCAGCCAATTCTCCATTAATGATAGTACTTATTGCAACTATTTAGTCAAATTAACCAACAACAAATGGACTACTACTACTTCTACTACTACTACTACTACTACTGTTGCTCCAAAATAGAAAAGGATGGGATGCCGCCGCTGCCATTGATCTCGCACAAGTTGCTGCTGCTGCTGACAAATACCTCATCCTAGGCCTTGCATATGCTCTCTTAGGCTTCATTTAGTCAATACGTGTAACATCATTGAGTCGGGGGACAGGCAGACAGGCATTTTATACATGTTACGCTTATATAGTGGTCTCCAACACCCACCACCCCACAATGTCCAACTAGGGACTGACTAACTAACCCTCACTCACCACGCCCCAAGTAGCTTGCTTACTAACTCCTGGATACCTATTTACTGCTAGGTGAACAGGGGCATTCGCTGATAAGAAACGCTACCAACAGTTACAGCCCTCTTTCTATTTCTACAAACCTAGCCTATTTCCTAGCCAAAACTAACCTAGCCCATTTCCTAGCCAAAACTAACCTAACCTAATCTAACCTAACCTAACCATATCTAAACTAACCTAACTAACTAACTTTTGGATACCTATTTACTGCTAGATGAACAGAGGCATTCGGTGATAAGAAACGCTACCAACAGTTACAGCCCTATTTCTACAAACCTAGCCTATTTCCTAGCAATAACTAACCTAACCTAACCTAATTTAACCTAACCTAACCTTATCTAAACTAACCTAACTAACTAACTTCTTGATACCTATTTACTGCTAGGTGAATAGAGGCGTTCGGTGATAGGAAACGCTACCTACAATTACAGCCCTCTTTCTATTACTATTTCTACAAACATAGCCTATTTCCTACCCTAAAATAACCTAACCTAACCTAACCCTCCAAACCTAGCTGATTTCCTAGCCAAAACTAACCTAACCAACTCCTGGATACCTATTTACTGCTAGGTGAACAGAGGCATTCGGTGATAAGAAACGTTACCTAAAATTCCAGCTATTTTTTTCTCTTTATTTTAATTATTGTTTTTAAATAATTTATAATTTATTTATACTCTATTCATTTTGTTTTATTTTTTTACCTATTTCTATTTCTACAAACGTAGCCAATTTCCTAGCCTAAACTAACCTAACCTAAATATATATATATATATATATATATATATATATATATATATATATATATATATATATATATATATATATATATATATATATATATATATATATATTATATATGACCGAAAAAGTAAGATTAATAATTCTAACACGAATTTTCTCGATCTTTCGTACACTACCCACCTCAAGACTCCGCTCCAATATAGAAGCATCAAGAAATATGGACCAATAGGCTTTCTACAATCACTTCCATTCAATACCCATTGTTTCGTGTTCTGTCTTGTGTTGATGAAATTAATACCCTATTAATACCACCTCACCCCATCCACCTCACTCAAATGTAGATATAAACAAATCGGAGATGTGTAAGTTCTATTCAGTTGTGTATGTGTAAACTAAAGTCTTTGAAAATGTAATAAGTTTCACGAAACGTGCTCAAGTGTCGCGTCAGACTAGAAATAATAATGAATTTTGGAGAATTGATTTTTGAATTACCACCAACAGTGAAAAGTTCGAAAGATCGAGAAAATTCGTGTTAGAATTATTAATCTTACTTTTTCGGTCATATTTAATAATATATGTCTACAGGAAAGACTGCTACCAAAATATACTAATATATATATATATATATATATATATATATATATATATATATATATATATATATATATATATAATATATATATATAATATATATATAAACCAACCACAAAATAACCAACCTTACCTGTACCTTACCAACATACCCTAACCAACCCAACCTAAGCATACATATTATCTAAATTGATAACTAAACCATAATTATGCTTGTTTTAACCTAAAATTCTAACTAACCTAATTCTAGTTCTAACCAACCTAACCAAACCAACCAACCTAACCAACTAACCTAACTAAGCTAACTAACCAACCTAACCAACCAACCTAACCAACCAACCTAACCAACCTAACCAAACAACCAACCAACCTAACCAGCCAACCAATCCAACCAACCTAATCGACCAACCAAGGCAACCTAACCTAACTAACCAACCTAACCAACAAACCTAACCAACCTATCCTCCCTTCTTATTATCTGACCCGAATTTTCGGTTCGTGTCAGAGTCCATGAGTGTCCGTGTGCGTGTCCGTGTCTGTGAATCCATGGGGTTTTGGGTCCAGGAAGCTATTTGTGTCAACCCAAATTGCCTCCCTTCTCCCCACCTGAAATCCAGGTGGATTGAAAGACCTGACCTAGGTCAGTTGATCCATGTATCCGTCCGTGGGCCCCCGGACTTCAACCCTTCCCCACATTCCAAAGGGTCAGTCAATCAATCTTCGGCTATCCAGAGAATCTATCGAAACTGATGCTCCTACAGGAGGGGACACACAGAGAAATCTGTGCCCTGTACTTGCAACCATTCCGACAGGCTCGAACGCAGGTCTGTCCGGATTAAGAACATGTTCTATCCGACTAGGCCACGCTGGAGTTGCCTTCTGAATCAAATTTGGCACTTGTATTTATATCTCATAGCAAGGTTAGTTAGTGTCTATTCATGAACAGTTGCCATGATTGAAATGTGAAGTTGTTAATTTGTGTTGTCAGTTAGAAATACCTGACAGCTTTGTTTGATGAGGTTGCAGTCCCGTGAAGCAGTTTTATGAATGAATATTGGAGAATTTAGGCTAACTGACATGTGTGTGTGTGTGTGTGTGTTCAAAAGTATGTATTAATTAATAATTAGTGTGGTGTTTCCAAATAAGTTTGAGAATGGTAAACAAGCAATCCAATATCTAATATGTGCTATTTTATGTCTCGTTCTATAAAATATATGTTTTACTAGGGAAGGAAAATCCGGTTTGTTTTTTTCTTCGTTTTATTTCAAGAATAAATAGTACATAGGGGAAGAAACGAAGGTTTTGGCTGGTTAAATATAGCGTTGTGGCCGTCATTTTCTGTGTTGGGGGTGGGGTGTGTTGTGGGGTTGTGGAGGGGGTGGTATGGGGGGGGTTAGGGGTACGGCGGCCTCCATTGTGGGGGGGGGGGGTGTTGGTTTGGGAGGGGGTCACGGTGGGGGGGGGGGAGGGGTCCTGAGATGCTACCTTGGGAAGTGTAGTTGGGGGGGGGGGCGGGGGGATGAGTTGGCAGTTAGGTATTTAAATTTAATTTTGTAAGATAGGTTATATAGAGCGAAGTGTTGAGGAAGGAATAAGAAAAGTGTTTAGGACTGAGTTGAGTGTATTATTTGTTGTGATTGATGTTAGCAGGAAGGTAGGTGGTTGAAATGTGTAAAGATTTGTTAATGAGATCATTTGGTTAATAATGTAGGAATTAAGGGTAAGTGATCACTGGAGATAGATATTCAACAGCATATTGAGTGGACAAATTTTAGCAGGTAGGTAGGCCGGCCGGCCGGCAGAGAGAGCCAATGGACTGACATATAGGTAGACGTTTTCTTCATGGATGGTAAACTATTATTAAAATGGCATGTACACATTTCCATGTGCGACATTCATGTACACACACACACACACTGACCCACGGAGACTGCCCAAATATGTATACAATCAGCAGCAGTTGGTGTTCCCAGGCAGGTCACCCATCCATGTACTAACCAAATTC
>NC_091210.1:34148699-34172247 GCF_040958095.1 Procambarus clarkii
TTCGAATCCCAGGTGATTAGACCTGCCCTAAGTCCATGGATCCAAGGTATCCATCCGTGGGCCCAACGGATTTCACCCCTTCCCCACTTTCCAAGGGCCAGGTCAATTCTAGCTATCCAGGAAACCTGTCGAAACAGAGGCAGCTACAGGAGGGGACACACAAATATTTGTGCCCTGCAGTTACACACCCGTTCCGACAGGCTCGATCGCAATCTATCCAGATGAGAACACGTTCTCTTCCGACTAGACCACGCTGGAATCGCTGTATGTCTCAAATTTGGTTCCTTTATTTATAGTTAGTATTTTTGGTGTATTAATTGATTTGTTTTAATTTTTTAATGACTTAGGTAGAGTGATTTAGGGAGTTGGGGGGGAGGTCGGGTTGTGTGTGTAGTGGATTGTACGAGATCG
Organism: Procambarus clarkii; assembly: GCF_040958095.1. Classification (NCBI taxonomy): domain Eukaryota; kingdom Metazoa; phylum Arthropoda; class Malacostraca; order Decapoda; family Cambaridae; genus Procambarus; species Procambarus clarkii. The sequence continues at coordinate 34,149,111 of NC_091210.1, forward strand.
TGGTTTGTTAGTATTTATCTAGTTGTGTTCACCTAGTTGTGCTTGCGAGGGTTGAGCTCTGCTCTTTCGGCCCGCCTCTCAACTGCCAATCAATCAATTATTAATAACTAATAAAAAAAAATTCCACACACACACACACACCCAGGAAGCAGCCCGCAACAGCTGTCTAACGCTCATTTACATATTTACTGCTAAGTAACAGAGGGCATCAGAATGATAGAAACTCTGCTGATTTCCGTTTGTGCCATCACCGGGGGATCGAATGAGCTAGGATTACGAGTCGGGAGCGACGTCCACTCAGCAATAAAGCCCCCTAGTTTGTGTATTGGTGCAAAAGATAATTTGGGAGAGGTTAAGGGAAAGGAATGACGTTTGGTGGCCTTGAAAGCTCTGGAGGGGAGGGGGGTTGCCAGTTATGAATTAAAATTGTTATTTTTTAAGATAGGATATATATGCAAAAGACGTTGCGAGATATAGTAAGAAAAGTGTTTCTGACTGAAGTTAGGTACTGTGTGATTGACTTGTATGTTAGGAAAAAGAATATTTATTAGAAACTTAGATAATCTTTAGAAATGTTTCTTCTTAAATAGTTGCAAATTATTGTGTGAAAAGCCTATGGTTACCGTACCTTAAACAAACACTCGTGAGCACAATTAGTCCACGGGATTCAGAGAGAGTGAGAATGAACAGCGAAATAGTAACAAAAAATGTGACAATGAGGGGAAACTATGTCATTCAAACGTTAACCATATAAATTACAGTAACACTAACTGAGCGTCTACATACATATTCCAATCAATTTATGTTAACCATTTTAGGGTTGGTTAGGTTCGGTTATATATCTACATTAGTTTTAACTCAAATGAAAAGAACTTAACTCATACATAATGAAATGAACAGTTTTATCATTTCATAAGAAAAAAATTAGAGAAAATATATTAATTCAGGAAAACTTGGCTTATTAGGCAAATCGGGCCTTGCATAGTAGGCTGAGAAGTGCGTTCTGGCTACTAGGTACGACATATATATATATATATATATATATATATATATATATATATATATATATATATATATATATATATATATATATATATATATATTTTTTTTTTTATTTTATTTATTTATTTTTTAAAAATATGTTATATTTATAAATATGTATGTATATTTAAATATTGATATATACCTGTGGGTCCAGGAGGCCATCTGTGTCCCCTCAGATAGTCTCCCTTATCACAGTTTGTGTCTATGGATGTGTGTCTGTGTGTGTGTTTATCCCTGTGAGTGTCCGTGTGAGTGTGTGAGAGTCCGGTTGCGTGTGTGTCCGGTTATGCCTGTGGGTCCACGAGGCCATCTGTGTCCCCTCAGATGGTCTCCCTTATCACAGTCTATGGGTGTGTGTGAGTGTGAGTGCCCCTGTGATTGTTCGGGTGAGGGTGTGTGTGTGTGTGTGAGTGTCCGGGTTTATGTAAGGTTTGGTTCCAGGAAACATCCTTCCCCTTCCCCTCCCCATATCTCCTCCCTTATTCCCACCGTGGGTTCGAATCCCAGGTGATTAGACCTGCCCTAAGTCCATGGATCCAAGGTATCCATCCGTGGGCCCAACGGATTTCACCCCTTCCCCACTTTCCAAGGGCCAGGTCAATTCTAGCTATCCAGGAAACCTGTCGAAACAGAGGCAGCTACAGGAGGGGACACACAAATATTTGTGCCCTGCAGTTACACACCCGTTCCGACAGGCTCGATCGCAATCTATCCAGATGAGAACACGTTCTCTTCCGACTAGACCACGCTGGAATCGCTGTATGTCTCAAATTTGGTTCCTTTATTTATAGTTAGTATTTTTGGTGTATTAATTGATTTGTTTTAATTTTTTAATGACTTAGGTAGAGTGATTTAGGGAGTTGGGGGGGAGGTCGGGTTGTGTGTGTAGTGGATTGTACGAGATTGTGGTTTGTTAGTATTTATCTAGTTGTGTTCACCTAGTTGTGCTTGCGAGGGTTGAGCTCTGCTCTTTCGGCCCGCCTCTCAACTGCCAATCAATCAATTATTAATAACTAATAAAAAAAAATTCCACACACACACACACACCCAGGAAGCAGCCCGCAACAGCTGTCTAACGCTCATTTACATATTTACTGCTAAGTAACAGAGGGCATCAGAATGATAGAAACTCTGCTGATTTCCGTTTGTGCCATCACCGGGGGATCGAATGAGCTAGGATTACGAGTCGGGAGCGACGTCCACTCAGCAATAAAGCCCCCTAGTTTGTGTATTGGTGCAAAAGATAATTTGGGAGAGGTTAAGGGAAAGGAATGACGTTTGGTGGCCTTGAAAGCTCTGGAGGGGAGGGGGGTTGCCAGTTATGAATTAAAATTGTTATTTTTTAAGATAGGATATATATGCAAAAGACGTTGCGAGATATAGTAAGAAAAGTGTTTCTGACTGAAGTTAGGTACTGTGTGATTGACTTGTATGTTAGGAAAAAGAATATTTATTAGAAACTTAGATAATCTTTAGAAATGTTTCTTCTTAAATAGTTGCAAATTATTGTGTGAAAAGCCTATGGTTACCGTACCTTAAACAAACACTCGTGAGCACAATTAGTCCACGGGATTCAGAGAGAGTGAGAATGAACAGCGAAATAGTAACAAAAAATGTGACAATGAGGGGAAACTATGTCATTCAAACGTTAACCATATAAATTACAGTAACACTAACTGAGCGTCTACATACATATTCCAATCAATTTATGTTAACCATTTTAGGGTTGGTTAGGTTCGGTTATATATCTACATTAGTTTTAACTCAAATGAAAAGAACTTAACTCATACATAATGAAATGAACAGTTTTATCATTTCATAAGAAAAAAATTAGAGAAAATATATTAATTCAGGAAAACTTGGCTTATTAGGCAAATCGGGCCTTGCATAGTAGGCTGAGAAGTGCGTTCTGGCTACTAGGTACGACATATATATATATATATATATATATATATATATATATATATATATATATATATATATATATATATATATATATATATATATATATATATTTTTTTTTTTTTTATTTTATTTATTTATTTTTTAAAAATATGTTATATTTATAAATATGTATGTATATTTAAATATTGATATATACCTGTGGGTCCAGGAGGCCATCTGTGTCCCCTCAGATGGTCTCCCTTATCACAGTTTGTGTCTATGGATGTGTGTCTGTGTGTGTGTTTATCCCTGTGAGTGTCCGTGTGAGTGTGTGAGAGTCCGGTTGCGTGTGTGTCCGGTTATGCCTGTGGGTCCACGAGGCCATCTGTGTCCCCTCAGATGGTCTCCCTTATCACAGTCTATGGGTGTGTGTGAGTGTGAGTGCCCCTGTGATTGTTCGGGTGAGGGTGTGTGTGTGTGTGTGAGTGTCCGGGTTTATGTGAGGTTTGGTTCCAGGAAACATCCTTCCCCTTCCCCTCCCCATATCTCCTCCCTTATTCCCACCGTGGGTTCGAATCCCAGGTGATTAGACCTGCCCTAAGTCCATGGATCCAAGGTATCCATCCGTGGGCCCAACGGATTTCACCCCTTCCCCACTTTCCAAGGGCCAGGTCAATTCTAGCTATCCAGGAAACCTGTCGAAACAGAGGCAGCTACAGGAGGGGACACACAAATATTTGTGCCCTGCAGTTACACACCCGTTCCGACAGGCTCGATCGCAATCTATCCAGATGAGAACACGTTCTCTTCCGACTAGACCACGCTGGAATCGCTGTATGTCTCAAATTTGGTTCCTTTATTTATAGTTAGTATTTTTGGTGTATTAATTGATTTGTTTTAATTTTTTAATGACTTAGGTAGAGTGATTTAGGGAGTTGGGGGGGAGGTCGGGTTGTGTGTGTAGTGGATTGTACGAGATTGTGGTTTGTTAGTATTTATCTAGTTGTGTTCACCTAGTTGTGCTTGCGAGGGTTGAGCTCTGCTCTTTCGGCCCGCCTCTCAACTGCCAATCAATCAATTATTAATAACTAATAAAAAAAAATTCCACACACACACACACACCCAGGAAGCAGCCCGCAACAGCTGTCTAACGCTCATTTACATATTTACTGCTAAGTAACAGAGGGCATCAGAATGATAGAAACTCTGCTGATTTCCGTTTGTGCCATCACCGGGGGATCGAATGAGCTAGGATTACGAGTCGGGAGCGACGTCCACTCAGCAATAAAGCCCCCTAGTTTGTGTATTGGTGCAAAAGATAATTTGGGAGAGGTTAAGGGAAAGGAATGACGTTTGGTGGCCTTGAAAGCTCTGGAGGGGAGGGGGGTTGCCAGTTATGAATTAAAATTGTTATTTTTTAAGATAGGATATATATGCAAAAGACGTTGCGAGATATAGTAAGAAAAGTGTTTCTGACTGAAGTTAGGTACTGTGTGATTGACTTGTATGTTAGGAAAAAGAATATTTATTAGAAACTTAGATAATCTTTAGAAATGTTTCTTCTTAAATAGTTGCAAATTATTGTGTGAAAAGCCTATGGTTACCGTACCTTAAACAAACACTCGTGAGCACAATTAGTCCACGGGATTCAGAGAGAGTGAGAATGAACAGCGAAATAGTAACAAAAAATGTGACAATGAGGGGAAACTATGTCATTCAAACGTTAACCATATAAATTACAGTAACACTAACTGAGCGTCTACATACATATTCCAATCAATTTATGTTAACCATTTTAGGGTTGGTTAGGTTCGGTTATATATCTACATTAGTTTTAACTCAAATGAAAAGAACTTAACTCATACATAATGAAATGAACAGTTTTATCATTTCATAAGAAAAAAATTAGAGAAAATATATTAATTCAGGAAAACTTGGCTTATTAGGCAAATCGGGCCTTGCATAGTAGGCTGAGAAGTGCGTTCTGGCTACTAGGTACGACATATATATATATATATATATATATATATATATATATATATATATATATTTTATTGAATATGACCGAAAAAGTAAGATTAATAATTCTAACACGAATTTTCTCAATCTTTCGTACATTATGCTTCACTATTGGAGGTAAATCAAAAATAACTTCTCCAAAATTCATTTTTATTTCTAGTCTGACGCGACACGGGCGCGTTTCGTAAAACTTATTACATTTTCAAAGACTTCACAAATACACAACTGATTAGAACTTGCGTTTCCCTGGTTTTATATCTACATTTGAGTGAGGTGGGAAGGGTGATGTGGCATTACATTTGAGTAAGGTGGGAAGGATGATGTGGCATTAGAGGATATTAATAGGGTATTAAAAGTATCAACACAAGACAGAACACGAAACAATGGATATTGAATAGAAGTGTTTGTAGAAAGCCTATTGGTCCATATTTCTTGATGCTTCTATATTGGAGCGGAGTCTTGAGGTGGGTAGAATATAGTTGTGCAATAATTGGCTGTTGATTGCTGGTGTTGACTTCTTGATGTGTAGTGCCCTGTAGCACTTGATGTGTAGCACTACACATCAAGAAGTCAACACCAGCAATCAACAGCCAATTATTGCACAACTATATTCTACCCACCTCAAGACTCCGCTCCAATATAGAAGCATCAAGAAATATGGACCAATAGGCTTTCTACAAACACTTCTATTCAATATCCATTGTTTCGTGTTCTGTCTTGTGTTGATACTTTTAATACCCTATTAATATCCTCTAATGCCACATCATCCTTCCCACCTTACTCAAATGTAATGCCACATCACCCTTCCCACCTCACTCAAATGTAGATATAAAACCAGGGAAACGCAAGTTCTAATCAGTTGTGTATTTGTGAAGTCTTTGAAAATGTAATAAGTTTTACGAAACGCGCCCGTGTCGCGTCAGACTAGAAATAAAAATGAATTTTGGAGAAGTTATTTTTGATTTACCTCCAATAGTGAAGCATAATGTACGAAAGATTGAGAAAATTCGTGTTAGAATTATTAATCTTACTTTTTCGGTCATATTCAATAAAATATGTCTACAGGAAAGACTGCTACCAAAATATACTAATATATATATATATATATATATATATATATATATATATATATATATATATATATATATATATATATATATATATATATATATATATATATATTTTTTTTTTTTTTATTTTATTTATTTATTTTTTAAAAATATGTTATATTTATAAATATGTATGTATATTTAAATATTGATATATACCTGTGGGTCCAGGAGGCCATCTGTGTCCCCTCAGATGGTCTCCCTTATCACAGTTTGTGTCTATGGATGTGTGTCTGTGTGTGTGTTTATCCCTGTGAGTGTCCGTGTGAGTGTGTGAGAGTCCGGTTGCGTGTGTGTCCGGTTATGCCTGTGGGTCCACGAGGCCATCTGTGTCCCCTCAGATGGTCTCCCTTATCACAGTCTATGGGTGTGTGTGAGTGTGAGTGCCCCTGTGATTGTTCGGGTGAGGGTGTGTGTGTGTGTGTGAGTGTCCGGGTTTATGTAAGGTTTGGTTCCAGGAAACATCCTTCCCCTTCCCCTCCCCATATCTCCTCCCTTATTCCCACCGTGGGTTCGAATCCCAGGTGATTAGACCTGCCCTAAGTCCATGGATCCAAGGTATCCATCCGTGGGCCCAACGGATTTCACCCCTTCCCCACTTTCCAAGGGCCAGGTCAATTCTAGCTATCCAGGAAACCTGTCGAAACAGAGGCAGCTACAGGAGGGGACACACAAATATTTGTGCCCTGCAGTTACACACCCGTTCCGACAGGCTCGATCGCAATCTATCCAGATGAGAACACGTTCTCTTCCGACTAGACCACGCTGGAATCGCTGTATGTCTCAAATTTGGTTCCTTTATTTATAGTTAGTATTTTTGGTGTATTAATTGATTTGTTTTAATTTTTTAATGACTTAGGTAGAGTGATTTAGGGAGTTGGGGGGGAGGTCGGGTTGTGTGTGTAGTGGATTGTACGAGATTGTGGTTTGTTAGTATTTATCTAGTTGTGTTCACCTAGTTGTGCTTGCGAGGGTTGAGCTCTGCTCTTTCGGCCCGCCTCTCAACTGCCAATCAATCAATTATTAATAACTAATAAAAAAAAATTCCACACACACACACACACCCAGGAAGCAGCCCGCAACAGCTGTCTAACGCTCATTTACATATTTACTGCTAAGTAACAGAGGGCATCAGAATGATAGAAACTCTGCTGATTTCCGTTTGTGCCATCACCGGGGGATCGAATGAGCTAGGATTACGAGTCGGGAGCGACGTCCACTCAGCAATAAAGCCCCCTAGTTTGTGTATTGGTGCAAAAGATAATTTGGGAGAGGTTAAGGGAAAGGAATGACGTTTGGTGGCCTTGAAAGCTCTGGAGGGGAGGGGGGTTGCCAGTTATGAATTAAAATTGTTATTTTTTAAGATAGGATATATATGCAAAAGACGTTGCGAGATATAGTAAGAAAAGTGTTTCTGACTGAAGTTAGGTACTGTGTGATTGACTTGTATGTTAGGAAAAAGAATATTTATTAGAAACTTAGATAATCTTTAGAAATGTTTCTTCTTAAATAGTTGCAAATTATTGTGTGAAAAGCCTATGGTTACCGTACCTTAAACAAACACTCGTGAGCACAATTAGTCCACGGGATTCAGAGAGAGTGAGAATGAACAGCGAAATAGTAACAAAAAATGTGACAATGAGGGGAAACTATGTCATTCAAACGTTAACCATATAAATTACAGTAACACTAACTGAGCGTCTACATACATATTCCAATCAATTTATGTTAACCATTTTAGGGTTGGTTAGGTTCGGTTATATATCTACATTAGTTTTAACTCAAATGAAAAGAACTTAACTCATACATAATGAAATGAACAGTTTTATCATTTCATAAGAAAAAAATTAGAGAAAATATATTAATTCAGGAAAACTTGGCTTATTAGGCAAATCGGGCCTTGCATAGTAGGCTGAGAAGTGCGTTCTGGCTACTAGGTACGACATATATATATATATATATATATATATATATATATATATATATATATATATATATATATATATATATATATATATATATATATTTTTTTTTTTTATTTTATTTATTTTTTTTTTTAAAATATGTTATATTTATAAATATGTATGTATATTTAAATATTGATATATACCTGTGGGTCCAGGAGGCCATCTGTGTCCCCTCAGATGGTCTCCCTTATCACAGTTTGTGTCTATGGATGTGTGTCTGTGTGTGTGTTTATCCCTGTGAGTGTCCGTGTGAGTGTGTGAGAGTCCGGTTGCGTGTGTGTCCGGTTATGCCTGTGGGTCCACGAGGCCATCTGTGTCCCCTCAGATGGTCTCCCTTATCACAGTCTATGGGTGTGTGTGAGTGTGAGTGCCCCTGTGATTGTTCGGGTGAGGGTGTGTGTGTGTGTGTGTGAGTGTCCGGGTTTATGTGAGGTTTGGTTCCAGGAAACATCCTTCCCCTTCCCCTCCCCATATCTCCTCCCTTATTCCCACCGTGGGTTCGAATCCCAGGTGATTAGACCTGCCCTAAGTCCATGGATCCAAGGTATCCATCCGTGGGCCCAACGGATTTCACCCCTTCCATACTTTCCAAGGGCCAGGTCAATTCTAGCTATCCAGGAAACCTGTCGAAACAGAGGCAGCTACAGGAGGGGACACACAAATATTTGTGCCCTGCAGTTACACACCCGTTCCGACAGGCTCGATCGCAATCTATCCAGATGAGAACACGTTCTCTTCCGACTAGACCACGCTGGAATCGCTGTATGTCTCAAATTTGGTTCCTTTATTTATAGTTAGTATTTTTGGTGTATTAATTGATTTGTTTTAATTTTTTAATGACTTAGGTAGAGTGATTTAGGGAGTTGGGGGGGAGGTCGGGTTGTGTGTGTAGTGGATTGTACGAGATTGTGGTTTGTTAGTATTTATCTAGTTGTGTTCACCTAGTTGTGCTTGCGAGGGTTGAGCTCTGCTCTTTCGGCCCGCCTCTCAACTGCCAATCAATCAATTATTAATAACTAATAAAAAAAAATTCCACACACACACACACACCCAGGAAGCAGCCCGCAACAGCTGTCTAACGCTCATTTACATATTTACTGCTAAGTAACAGAGGGCATCAGAATGATAGAAACTCTGCTGATTTCCGTTTGTGCCATCACCGGGGGATCGAATGAGCTAGGATTACGAGTCGGGAGCGACGTCCACTCAGCAATAAAGCCCCCTAGTTTGTGTATTGGTGCAAAAGATAATTTGGGAGAGGTTAAGGGAAAGGAATGACGTTTGGTGGCCTTGAAAGCTCTGGAGGGGAGGGGGGTTGCCAGTTATGAATTAAAATTGTTATTTTTTAAGATAGGATATATATGCAAAAGACGTTGCGAGATATAGTAAGAAAAGTGTTTCTGACTGAAGTTAGGTACTGTGTGATTGACTTGTATGTTAGGAAAAAGAATATTTATTAGAAACTTAGATAATCTTTAGAAATGTTTCTTCTTAAATAGTTGCAAATTATTGTGTGAAAAGCCTATGGTTACCGTACCTTAAACAAACACTCGTGAGCACAATTAGTCCACGGGATTCAGAGAGAGTGAGAATGAACAGCGAAATAGTAACAAAAAATGTGACAATGAGGGGAAACTATGTCATTCAAACGTTAACCATATAAATTACAGTAACACTAACTGAGCGTCTACATACATATTCCAATCAATTTATGTTAACCATTTTAGGGTTGGTTAGGTTCGGTTATATATCTACATTAGTTTTAACTCAAATGAAAAGAACTTAACTCATACATAATGAAATGAACAGTTTTATCATTTCATAAGAAAAAAATTAGAGAAAATATATTAATTCAGGAAAACTTGGCTTATTAGGCAAATCGGGCCTTGCATAGTAGGCTGAGAAGTGCGTTCTGGCTACTAGGTACGACATATATATATATATATATATATATATATATATATATATATATATATATATATATATATATATATATATATATATATATATATATATATATTTTTTTTTTTTTTATTTTATTTATTTATTTTTTAAAAATATGTTATATTTATAAATATGTATGTATATTTAAATATTGATATATACCTGTGGGTCCAGGAGGCCATCTGTGTCCCCTCAGATGGTCTCCCTTATCACAGTTTGTGTCTATGGATGTGTGTCTGTGTGTGTGTTTATCCCTGTGAGTGTCCGTGTGAGTGTGTGAGAGTCCGGTTGCGTGTGTGTCCGGTTATGCCTGTGGGTCCACGAGGCCATCTGTGTCCCCTCAGATGGTCTCCCTTATCACAGTCTATGGGTGTGTGTGAGTGTGAGTGCCCCTGTGATTGTTCGGGTGAGGGTGTGTGTGTGTGTGTGAGTGTCCGGGTTTATGTAAGGTTTGGTTCCAGGAAACATCCTTCCCCTTCCCCTCCCCATATCTCCTCCCTTATTCCCACCGTGGGTTCGAATCCCAGGTGATTAGACCTGCCCTAAGTCCATGGATCCAAGGTATCCATCCGTGGGCCCAACGGATTTCACCCCTTCCCCACTTTCCAAGGGCCAGGTCAATTCTAGCTATCCAGGAAACCTGTCGAAACAGAGGCAGCTACAGGAGGGGACACACAAATATTTGTGCCCTGCAGTTACACACCCGTTCCGACAGGCTCGATCGCAATCTATCCAGATGAGAACACGTTCTCTTCCGACTAGACCACGCTGGAATCGCTGTATGTCTCAAATTTGGTTCCTTTATTTATAGTTAGTATTTTTGGTGTATTAATTGATTTGTTTTAATTTTTTAATGACTTAGGTAGAGTGATTTAGGGAGTTGGGGGGGAGGTCGGGTTGTGTGTGTAGTGGATTGTACGAGATTGTGGTTTGTTAGTATTTATCTAGTTGTGTTCACCTAGTTGTGCTTGCGAGGGTTGAGCTCTGCTCTTTCGGCCCGCCTCTCAACTGCCAATCAATCAATTATTAATAACTAATAAAAAAAAATTCCACACACACACACACACCCAGGAAGCAGCCCGCAACAGCTGTCTAACGCTCATTTACATATTTACTGCTAAGTAACAGAGGGCATCAGAATGATAGAAACTCTGCTGATTTCCGTTTGTGCCATCACCGGGGGATCGAATGAGCTAGGATTACGAGTCGGGAGCGACGTCCACTCAGCAATAAAGCCCCCTAGTTTGTGTATTGGTGCAAAAGATAATTTGGGAGAGGTTAAGGGAAAGGAATGACGTTTGGTGGCCTTGAAAGCTCTGGAGGGGAGGGGGGTTGCCAGTTATGAATTAAAATTGTTATTTTTTAAGATAGGATATATATGCAAAAGACGTTGCGAGATATAGTAAGAAAAGTGTTTCTGACTGAAGTTAGGTACTGTGTGATTGACTTGTATGTTAGGAAAAAGAATATTTATTAGAAACTTAGATAATCTTTAGAAATGTTTCTTCTTAAATAGTTGCAAATTATTGTGTGAAAAGCCTATGTTTACCGTACCTTAAACAAACACTCGTGAGCACAATTAGTCCACGGGATTCAGAGAGAGTGAGAACGAACAGCGAAATAGTAACAAAAAATGTGACAATGAGGGGAAACTATGTCATTCAAACGTTAACCATATAAATTACAGTAACACTAACTGAGCGTCTACATACATATTCCAATCAATTTATGTTAACCATTTTAGGGTTGGTTAGGTTCGGTTATATATCTACATTAGTTTTAACTCAAATGAAAAGAACTTAACTCATACATAATGAAATGAACAGTTTTATCATTTCATAAGAAAAAAATTAGAGAAAATATATTAATTCAGGAAAACTTGGCTTATTAGGCAAATCGGGCCTTGCATAGTAGGCTGAGAAGTGCGTTCTGGCTACTAGGTACGACATATATATATATATATATATATATATATATATATATATATATATATATATATATATATATATATATATATATATATATATATATATATATATATATATATTTTTTTTTTTTTTATTTTATTTATTTATTTTTTAAAAATATGTTATATTTATAAATATGTATGTATATTTAAATATTGATATATACCTGTGGGTCCAGGAGGCCATCTGTGTCCCCTCAGATGGTCTCCCTTATCACAGTTTGTGTCTATGGATGTGTGTCTGTGTGTGTGTTTATCCCTGTGAGTGTCCGTGTGAGTGTGTGAGAGTCCGGTTGCGTGTGTGTCCGGTTATGCCTGTGGGTCCACGAGGCCATCTGTGTCCCCTCAGATGGTCTCCTTTTATCACAGTCTATGGGTGTGTGTGAGTGTGAGTGCCCCTGTGATTGTTCGGGTGAGGGTGTGTGTGTGTGTGTGAGTGTCCGGGTTTATGTGAGGTTTGGTTCCAGGAAACATCCTTCCCCTTCCCCTCCCCATATCTCCTCCCTTATTACCACCGTGGGTTCGAATCCCAGGTGATTAGACCTGCCCTAAGTCCATGGATCCAAGGTATCCATCCGTGGGCCCAACGGATTTCACCCCTTCCCCACTTTCCAAGGGCCAGGTCAATTCTAGCTATCCAGGAAACCTGTCGAAACAGAGGCAGCTACAGGAGGGGACACACAAATATTTGTGCCCTGCAGTTACACACCCGTTCCGACAGGCTCGATCGCAATCTATCCAGATGAGAACACGTTCTCTTCCGACTAGACCACGCTGGAATCGCTGTATGTCTCAAATTTGGTTCCTTTATTTATAGTTAGTATTTTTGGTGTATTAATTGATTTGTTTTAATTTTTTAATGACTTAGGTAGAGTGATTTAGGGAGTTGGGGGGGAGGTCGGGTTGTGTGTGTAGTGGATTGTACGAGATTGTGGTTTGTTAGTATTTATCTAGTTGTGTTCACCTAGTTGTGCTTGCGAGGGTTGAGCTCTGCTCTTTCGGCCCGCCTCTCAACTGCCAATCAATCAATTATTAATAACAAATAAAAAAAAAATCCACACACACACACACACCCAGGAAGCAGCCCGCAACAGCTGTCTAACGCTCATTTACATATTTACTGCTAAGTAACAGAGGGCATCAGAATGATAGAAACTCTGCTGATTTCCGTTTGTGCCATCACCGGGGGATCGAATGAGCTAGGATTACGAGTCGGGAGCGACGTCCACTCAGCAATAAAGCCCCCTAGTTTGTGTATTGGTGCAAAAGATAATTTGGGAGAGGTTAAGGGAAAGGAATGACGTTTGGTGGCCTTGAAAGCTCTGGAGGGGAGGGGGGTTGCCAGTTATGAATTAAAATTGTTATTTTTTAAGATAGGATATAAATGCAAAAGACGTTGCGAGATATAGTAAGAAAAGTGTTTCTGACTGAAGTTAGGTACTGTGTGATTGACTTGTATGTTAGGAAAAAGAATATTTATTAGAAACTTAGATAATCTTTAGAAATGTTTCTTCTTAAATAGTTGCAAATTATTGTGTGAAAAGCCTATGGTTACCGTACCTTAAACAAACACTCGTGAGCACAATTAGTCCACGGGATTCAGAGAGAGTGAGAATGAACAGCGAAATAGTAACAAAAAATGTGACAATGAGGGGAAACTATGTCATTCAAACGTTAACCATATAAATTACAGTAACACTAACTGAGCGTCTACATACATATTCCAATCAATTTATGTTAACCATTTTAGGGTTGGTTAGGTTCGGTTATATATCTACATTAGTTTTAACTCAAATGAAAAGAACTTAACTCATACATAATGAAATGAACAGTTTTATCATTTCATAAGAAAAAAATTAGAGAAAATATATTAATTCAGGAAAACTTGGCTTATTAGGCAAATTGGGCCTTGCATAGTAGGCTGAGAAGTGCGTTCTGGCTACTAGGTACGACATATATATATATATATATATATATATATATATATATATATATATATATATATATATATATATGTCGTACCTAGTAGCCAGAACGCACTTCTCAGCCTACTATGCAAGGCCCGATTTGCCTAATAAGCCAAGTTTTCATGAAATAATTGTTTTTCGGCAACCTAACCTACCTAACCTAACCTAACCTAACCTTTTAGGCTACCTAACCTAACCTAACCAATAAAGATAGGTTAGGTTAGGTTAGGTAGGGTTGGTTAGGTTCGGTCATATATCTACGTTAATTTTAAATCAAATAAAAAAAATTGACCTCATACATAATGAAATGGGTAGCTTTATCATTTCATAAGAAAAAAATTTGAGAAAATATATTAATTCATGAAAACTTGGCTTATTAGGCAAATCGGGCCTTGCATAGTAGGACGAAAAGTGCGTTCTGGCTACTAGGTACGACATATATATATATATATATATATATATATATATATATATATATATATATATATATATATATATATATATTTTTTTTTTTTTTTATTTTATTTATTTATTTTTTAAAAATATGTTATATTTATAAATATGTATGTATATTTAAATATTGATATATACCTGTGGGTCCAGGAGGCCATCTGTGTCCCCTCAGATGGTCTCCCTTATCACAGTTTGTGTCTATGGATGTGTGTCTGTGTGTGTGTTTATCCCTGTGAGTGTCCGTGTGAGTGTGTGAGAGTCCGGTTGCGTGTGTGTCCGGTTATGCCTGTGGGTCCACGAGGCCATCTGTGTCCCCTCAGATGGTCTCCCTTATCACAGTCTATGGGTGTGTGTGAGTGTGAGTGCCCCTGTGATTGTTCGGGTGAGGGTGTGTGTGTGTGTGTGAGTGTCCGGGTTTATGTGAGGTTTGGTTCCAGGAAACATCCTTCCCCTTCCCCTCCCCATATCTCCTCCCTTATTCCCACCGTGGGTTCGAATCCCAGGTGATTAGACCTGCCCTAAGTCCATGGATCCAAGGTATCCATCCGTGGGCCCAACGGATTTCACCCCTTCCCCACTTTCCAAGGGCCAGGTCAATTCTAGCTATCCAGGAAACCTGTCGAAACAGAGGCAGCTACAGGAGGGGACACACAAATATTTGTGCCCTGCAGTTACACACCCGTTCCGACAGGCTCGATCGCAATCTATCCAGATGAGAACACGTTCTCTTCCGACTAGACCACGCTGGAATCGCTGTATGTCTCAAATTTGGTTCCTTTATTTATAGTTAGTATTTTTGGTGTATTAATTGATTTGTTTTAATTTTTTAATGACTTAGGTAGAGTGATTTAGGGAGTTGGGGGGGAGGTCGGGTTGTGTGTGTAGTGGATTGTACGAGATTGTGGTTTGTTAGTATTTATCTAGTTGTGTTCACCTAGTTGTGCTTGCGAGGGTTGAGCTCTGCTCTTTCGGCCCGCCTCTCAACTGCCAATCAATCAATTATTAATAACTAATAAAAAAAAATTCCACACACACACACACACCCAGGAAGCAGTCTGCAACAGCTGTCTAACGCTCATTTACATATTTACTGCTAAGTAACAGAGGGCATCAGAATGATAGAAACTCTGCTGATTTCCGTTTGTGCCATCACCGGGGGATCGAATGAGCTAGGATTACGAGTCGGGAGCGACGTCCACTCAGCAATAAAGCCCCCTAGTTTGTGTATTGGTGCAAAAGATAATTTGGGAGAGGTTAAGGGAAAGGAATGACGTTTGGTGGCCTTGAAAGCTCTGGAGGGGAGGGGGGTTGCCAGTTATGAATTAAAATTGTTATTTTTTAAGATAGGATATATATGCAAAAGACGTTGCGAGATATAGTAAGAAAAGTGTTTCTGACTGAAGTTAGGTACTGTGTGATTGACTTGTATGTTAGGAAAAAGAATATTTATTAGAAACTTAGATAATCTTTAGAAATGTTTCTTCTTAAATAGTTGCAAATTATTGTGTGAAAAGCCTATGGTTACCGTACCTTAAACAAACACTCGTGAGCACAATTAGTCCACGGGATTCAGAGAGAGTGAGAATGAACAGCGAAATAGTAACAAAAAATGTGACAATGAGGGGAAACTATGTCATTCAAACGTTAACCATATAAATTACAGTAACACTAACTGAGCGTCTACATACATATTCCAATCAATTTATGTTAACCATTTTAGGGTTGGTTAGGTTCGGTTATATATCTACATTAGTTTTAACTCAAATGAAAAGAACTTAACTCATACATAATGAAATGAACAGTTTTATCATTTCATAAGAAAAAAATTAGAGAAAATATATTAATTCAGGAAAACTTGGCTTATTAGGCAAATCGGGCCTTGCATAGTAGGCTGAGAAGTGCGTTCTGGCTACTAGGTACGACATATATATATATATATATATATATATATATATATATATATATATATATATATATATATATATATATATATATTTTTTTTATTTTATTTATTTATTTTTTAAAAATATGTTATATTTATAAATATGTATGTATATTTAAATATTGATATATACCTGTGGGTCCAGGAGGCCATCTGTGTCCCCTCAGATGGTCTCCCTTATCACAGTTTGTGTCTATGGATGTGTGTCTGTGTGTGTGTTTATCCCTGTGAGTGTCCGTGTGAGTGTGTGAGAGTCCGGTTGCGTGTGTGTCCGGTTATGCCTGTGGGTCCACGAGGCCATCTGTGTCCCCTCAGATGGTCTCCCTTATCACAGTCTATGGGTGTGTGTGAGTGTGAGTGCCCCTGTGATTGTTCGGGTGAGGGTGTGTGTGTGTGTGTGAGTGTCCGGGTTTATGTGAGGTTTGGTTCCAGGAAACATCCTTCCCCTTCCCCTCCCCATATCTCCTCCCTTATTCCCACCGTGGGTTCGAATCCCAGGTGATTAGACCTGCCCTAAGTCCATGGATCCAAGGTATCCATCCGTGGGCCCAACGGATTTCACCCCTTCCCCACTTTCCAAGGGCCAGGTCAATTCTAGCTATCCAGGAAACCTGTCGAAACAGAGGCAGCTACAGGAGGGGACACACAAATATTTGTGCCCTGCAGTTACACACCCGTTCCGACAGGCTCGATCGCAATCTATCCAGATGAGAACACGTTCTCTTCCGACTAGACCACGCTGGAATCGCTGTATGTCTCAAATTTGGTTCCTTTATTTATAGTTAGTATTTTTGGTGTATTAATTGATTTGTTTTAATTTTTTAATGACTTAGGTAGAGTGATTTAGGGAGTTGGGGGGGAGGTCGGGTTGTGTGTGTAGTGGATTGTACGAGATTGTGGTTTGTTAGTATTTATCTAGTTGTGTTCACCTAGTTGTGCTTGCGAGGGTTGAGCTCTGCTCTTTCGGCCCGCCTCTCAACTGCCAATCAATCAATTATTAATAACAAATAAAAAAAAATTCCACACACACACACACACCCAGGAAGCAGCCCGCAACAGCTGTCTAACGCTCATTTACATATTTACTGCTAAGTAACAGAGGGCATCAGAATGATAGAAACTCTGCTGATTTCCGTTTGTGCCATCACCGGGGGATCGAATGAGCTAGGATTACGAGTCGGGAGCGACGTCCACTCAGCAATAAAGCCCCCTAGTTTGTGTATTGGTGCAAAAGATAATTTGGGAGAGGTTAAGGGAAAGGAATGACGTTTGGTGGCCTTGAAAGCTCTGGAGGGGAGGGGGGTTGCCAGTTATGAATTAAAATTGTTATTTTTTAAGATAGGATATAAATGCAAAAGACGTTGCGAGATATAGTAAGAAAAGTGTTTCTGACTGAAGTTAGGTACTGTGTGATTGACTTGTATGTTAGGAAAAAGAATATTTATTAGAAACTTAGATAATCTTTAGAAATGTTTCTTCTTAAATAGTTGCAAATTATTGTGTGAAAAGCCTATGGTTACCGTACCTTAAACAAACACTCGTGAGCACAATTAGTCCACGGGATTCAGAGAGAGTGAGAATGAACAGCGAAATAGTAACAAAAAATGTGACAATGAGGGGAAACTATGTCATTCAAACGTTAACCATATAAATTACAGTAACACTAACTGAGCGTCTACATACATATTCCAATCAATTTATGTTAACCATTTTAGGGTTGGTTAGGTTCGGTTATATATCTACATTAGTTTTAACTCAAATGAAAAGAACTTAACTCATACATAATGAAATGAAGTTTTATCATTTCATAAGAAAAAAATTAGAGAAAATATATTAATTCAGGAAAACTTGGCTTATTAGGCAAATCGGGCCTTGCATAGTAGGCTGAGAAGTGCGTTCTGGCTACTAGGTACGACATATATATATATATATATATATATATATATATATATATATATATATATATATATATATATATATATATATATATATATATATATATATATATTTTTTTTTTTTTATTTTATTTATTTATTTTTTAAAAATATGTTATATTTATAAATATGTATGTATATTTAAATATTGATATATACCTGTGGGTCCAGGAGGCCATCTGTGTCCCCTCAGATGGTCTCCCTTATCACAGTTTGTGTCTATGGATGTGTGTCTGTGTGTGTGTTTATCCCTGTGAGTGTCCGTGTGAGTGTGTGAGAGTCCGGTTGCGTGTGTGTCCGGTTATGCCTGTGGGTCCACGAGGCCATCTGTGTCCCCTCAGATGGTCTCCCTTATCACAGTCTATGGGTGTGTGTGAGTGTGAGTGCCCCTGTGATTGTTCGGGTGAGGGTGTGTGTGTGTGTGTGAGTGTCCGGGTTTATGTAAGGTTTGGTTCCAGGAAACATCCTTCCCCTTCCCCTCCCCATATCTCCTCCCTTATTCCCACCGTGGGTTCGAATCCCAGGTGATTAGACCTGCCCTAAGTCCATGGATCCAAGGTATCCATCCGTGGGCCCAACGGATTTCACCCCTTCCCCACTTTCCAAGGGCCAGGTCAATTCTAGCTATCCAGGAAACCTGTCGAAACAGAGGCAGCTACAGGAGGGGACACACAAATATTTGTGCCCTGCAGTTACACACCCGTTCCGACAGGCTCGATCGCAATCTATCCAGATGAGAACACGTTCTCTTCCGACTAGACCACGCTGGAATCGCTGTATGTCTCAAATTTGGTTCCTTTATTTATAGTTAGTATTTTTGGTGTATTAATTGATTTGTTTTAATTTTTTAATGACTTAGGTAGAGTGATTTAGGGAGTTGGGGGGGAGGTCGGGTTGTGTGTGTAGTGGATTGTACGAGATTGTGGTTTGTTAGTATTTATCTAGTTGTGTTCACCTAGTTGTGCTTGCGAGGGTTGAGCTCTGCTCTTTCGGCCCGCCTCTCAACTGCCAATCAATCAATTATTAATAACAAATAAAAAAAAATTCCACACACACACACACACCCAGGAAGCAGCCCGCAACAGCTGTCTAACGCTCATTTACATATTTACTGCTAAGTAACAGAGGGCATCAGAATGATAGAAACTCTGCTGATTTCCGTTTGTGCCATCACCGGGGGATCGAATGAGCTAGGATTACGAGTCGGGAGCGACGTCCACTCAGCAATAAAGCCCCCTAGTTTGTGTATTGGTGCAAAAGATAATTTGGGAGAGGTTAAGGGAAAGGAATGACGTTTGGTGGCCTTGAAAGCTCTGGAGGGGAGGGGGGTTGCCAGTTATGAATTAAAATTGTTATTTTTTAAGATAGGATATAAATGCAAAAGACGTTGCGAGATATAGTAAGAAAAGTGTTTCTGACTGAAGTTAGGTACTGTGTGATTGACTTGTATGTTAGGAAAAAGAATATTTATTAGAAACTTAGATAATCTTTAGAAATGTTTCTTCTTAAATAGTTGCAAATTATTGTGTGAAAAGCCTATGGTTACCGTACCTTAAACAAACACTCGTGAGCACAATTAGTCCACGGGATTCAGAGAGAGTGAGAATGAACAGCGAAATAGTAACAAAAAATGTGACAATGAGGGGAAACTATGTCATTCAAACGTTAACCATATAAATTACAGTAACACTAACTGAGCGTCTACATACATATTCCAATCAATTTATGTTAACCATTTTAGGGTTGGTTAGGTTCGGTTATATATCTACATTAGTTTTAACTCAAATGAAAAGAACTTAACTCATACATAATGAAATGAAGTTTTATCATTTCATAAGAAAAAAATTAGAGAAAATATATTAATTCAGGAAAACTTGGCTTATTAGGCAAATCGGGCCTTGCATAGTAGGCTGAGAAGTGCGTTCTGGCTACTAGGTACGACATATATATATATATATATATATATATATATATATATATATATATATATATATATATATATTTTATTTTATTTATTTATTTTTTAAAAATATGTTATATTTATAAATATGTATGTATATTTAAATATTGATATATACCTGTGGGTCCAGGAGGCCATCTGTGTCCCCTCAGATGGTCTCCCTTATCACAGTTTGTGTCTATGGATGTGTGTCTGTGTGTGTGTTTATCCCTGTGAGTGTCCGTGTGAGTGTGTGAGAGTCCGGTTGCGTGTGTGTCCGGTTATGCCTGTGGGTCCACGAGGCCATCTGTGTCCCCTCAGATGGTCTCCCTTATCACAGTCTATGGGTGTGTGTGAGTGTGAGTGCCCCTGTGATTGTTCGGGTGAGGGTGTGTGTGTGTGTGTGAGTGTCCGGGTTTATGTGAGGTTTGGTTCCAGGAAACATCCTTCCCCTTCCCCTCCCCATATCACCTCCCTTATTCCCACCGTGGGTTCGAATCCCAGGTGATTAGACCTGCCCTAAGTCCATGGATCCAAGGTATCCATCCGTGGGCCCAACGGATTTCACCCCTTCCCCACTTTCCAAGGGCCAGGTCAATTCTAGCTATCCAGGAAACCTGTCGAAACAGAGGCAGCTACAGGAGGGGACACACAAATATTTGTGCCCTGCAGTTACACACCCGTTCCGACAGGCTCGATCGCAATCTATCCAGATGAGAACACGTTCTCTTCCGACTAGACCACGCTGGAATCGCTGTATGTCTCAAATTTGGTTCCTTTATTTATAGTTAGTATTTTTGGTGTATTAATTGATTTGTTTTAATTTTTTAATGACTTAGGTAGAGTGATTTAGGGAGTTGGGGGGGAGGTCGGGTTGTGTGTGTAGTGGATTGTACGAGATCGTGGTTTGTTAGTATTTATCTAGTTGTGTTCACCTAGTTGAGCTTGCGAGGGTTGAGCTCTGCTCTTTCGGCCCGCCTCTCAACTGCCAATCAATCAATTATTAATAACTAATAAAAAAAAATTCCACACACACACACACACCCAGGAAGCAGCCCGCAACAGCTGTCTAACGCTCATTTACATATTTACTGCTAAGTAACAGAGGGCATCAGAATGATAGAAACTCTGCTGATTTCCGTTTGTGCCATCACCGGGGGATCGAATGAGCTAGGATTACGAGTCGGGAGCGACGTCCACTCAGCAATAAAGCCCCCTAGTTTGTGTATTGGTGCAAAAGATAATTTGGGAGAGGTTAAGGGAAAGGAATGACGTTTGGTGGCCTTGAAAGCTCTGGAGGGGAGGGGGGTTGCCAGTTATGAATTAAAATTGTTATTTTTTAAGATAGGATATATATGCAAAAGACGTTGCGAGATATAGTAAGAAAAGTGTTTCTGACTGAAGTTAGGTACTGTGTGATTGACTTGTATGTTAGGAAAAAGAATATTTATTAGAAACTTAGATAATCTTTAGAAATGTTTCTTCTTAAATAGTTGCAAATTATTGTGTGAAAAGCCTATGGTTACCGTACCTTAAACAAACACTCGTCAGCACAATTAGTCCACGGGATTCAGAGAGAGTGAGAATGAACAGCGAAATAGTAACAAAAAATGTGACAATGAGGGGAAACTATGTCATTCAAACGTTAACCAAATAAATTACAGTAACACTAACTGAGCGTCTACATACATATTCCAATCAATTTATGTTAACCATTTTAGGGTTGGTTAGGTTCGGTTATATATCTACATTAGTTTTAACTCAAATGAAAAGAACTTAACTCATACATAATGAAATGAACAGTTTTATCATTTCATAAGAAAAAAATTAGAGAAAATATATTAATTCAGGAAAACTTGGCTTATTAGGCAAATCGGGCCTTGCATAGTAGGCTGAGAAGTGCGTTCTGGCTACTAGGTACGACATATATATATATATATATATATATATATATATATATATATATATATATATATATATATATATATATATATATATATATATATATATATATATATATATATATATATATATATATATATATATATATATATATATATATATTTTTATTTTATTTATTTATTTTTTAAAAATGTTATATTTATAAATATGTATGTATATTTAAATATTGATATATACCTGTGGGTCCAGGAGGCCATCTGTGTCCCCTCAGATGGTCTCCCTTATCACAGTTTGTGTCTATGGATGTGTGTCTGTGTGTGTGTTTATCCCTGTGAGTGTCCGTGTGAGTGTGTGAGAGTCCGGTTGCGTGTGTGTCCGGTTATGCCTGTGGGTCTACGAGGCCATCTGTGTCCCCTCAGATGGTCTCCCTTATCACAGTCTATGGGTGTGTGTGAGTGTGAGTGCACCTGTGATTGTTCGGGTGAGGGTGTGTGTGTGTGTGTGAGTGTCCGGGTTTATGTGAGGTTTGGTTCCAGGAAACATCCTTCCCCTTCCCCTCCCCATATCTCCTCCCTTATTCCCACCGTGGGTTCGAATCCCAGGTGATTAGACCTGCCCTAAGTCCATGGATCCAAGGTATCCATCCGTGGGCCCAACGGATTTCACCCCTTCCCCACTTTCCAAGGGCCAGGTCAATTCTAGCTATCCAGGAAACCTGTCGAAACAGAGGCAGCTACAGGAGGGGACACACAAATATTTGTGCCCTGCAGTTACACACCCGTTCCGACAGGCTCGATCGCAATCTATCCAGATGAGAACACGTTCTCTTCCGACTAGACCACGCTGGAGTCGCTGTATGTCTCAAATTTGGTTCCTTTATTTATAGTTAGTATTTTTGGTGTATTAATTGATTTGTTTTAATTTTTTAATGACTTAGGTAGAGTGATTTAGGGAGTTGGGGGGGAGGTCGGGTTGTGTGTGTAGTGGATTGTACGAGATCGTGGTTTGTTAGTATTTATCTAGTTGTGTTCACCTAGTTGTGCTTGCGAGGGTTGAGCTCTGCTCTT
>NC_091210.1:34172747-34192747 GCF_040958095.1 Procambarus clarkii
AAGGAAATATAATAAATGAAGTCATATTCCCAAGAGGCTACTCAGTTGGAGACGTGACAGGAAAACTAGGAAGGGAGGAGTGCTGTACTGGTGAAAAAACACCTGAAGGTAAAGAGTTAATATTTGAAAACCCTCGAGATATTGACATAATGGCATTGCAGGTCTGGAATCAGGATGATAAGCTGATAATTGTAAATACCTACAGCCCACCAGCAAGCAACACATGGACAAAGGAAGAACTGGATGACAAACGAGAGGGCCTCAGAATGGTCATGAGAGATATTATTGTACAAGCAGATAAAGATAAATCACGACTGTTGATACTGGGGGACTTCAACTTTAGAGCAATAGACTGGGAGGCCTATGAAGCAAGAAACGGAGGACTTTTGGACATGAAGATTTGTGAACCTCATTCTGGAGATTCTTGTATCAACACATAAAGCAAGCCACAAGAATGAGGGAAGGAGATATACCGTCAGTACAGGATCTAGTATTCACCAGGAAAGAAGAAGAGATTTTTGACATCCAGTACCTTCCTCCCTTGGAAAGAGTGATCACGTCCTGTTAGACATTAAATATGCTTTAAGATATCATCTAGAAGAAAATGGGGACATTGAAACAGTTGATAAACTCGATTTAAGGAGAGGCAACTATTGGGAACTTCGAAATTTTTTTAATGAGTGTAATGGACAGAATTGTTGCTAGGCAGGGAAGTAAATGAAATGTATGCCAAATTTTTAAAACTATACGAGGGAAGGCACACAAACATTCATACCAAACAGAGATGCAGGGCCAGAAAACAGGATTGGTTCGACAGAAATTGTGAGAGGGCAAGAGACCAAAAGACACAAAATGGAATCAGTATAGGAAGAGGCCAAACCCCCAAACATACCAGCGATACAAAGATGCGAGAAACAACTATACAGCAGTAAGGAGAGAGGCAGAAAGAAATTTTGAAAAAGGGATAGCAGATAATGTAAAACAGAACCGGGCCTATTCTACAAATTCATAAACAACAAATTGCAGGTAAAGGATAATATCCAGAGGTTAAAAATGGGAAACAGATTCACGGAAAATGAAAAGGAAATGTGAAACATTAAATGAAAAGTTCCAAAGTGTGTTTGTACAAAATGAAATCTTCAGAGAACCAGACACAATAAGAATTCCAGAGAACAACATTGAGCGGATAGAGGTGTCTAGAGATGAAGTGGAAAATATGCTAAAGGAGTTCAGTAAGAACAAAGCAGCTGGCCCAGATGGCGTTTCACCATGGGTTCTGAGAGAATGTGCATCTGAGCTCAGCATTCCACTTCACCTGATCTTTCAGGCATCCTTTGTACAGGAATCGTAGCAGACGTGTGGAAACAGGCTAACATAGTTCCAATCTACAAAAGTGGGCAGCAGGAAGACCCCCTCAATTATAGACCTGTATCATTGACAAGTGTAATAGTGAAAGTATTGGAAAAGCTAATCAAAACTAAATGGGTAGAACACCTGGAGAGAATGATATAATATCAGACAGACAGTATGGTTTTCGATCTGGAAGATCCTGTGTATCGAATTTACTCAGTTTCTATGATCGAGCCACAGAGATATTACAGGAAAGAGATGGTTGGGTTGACTGCATCTATCTGGACCTAAAAAAGGCTTTTGACAGAGTTCCACATAAGAGGTTGTTCTGGAAACTGGAAAATATTGGAGGGGTGACAGGTAAGCTTCTAACATGGATGATAAATTTTCTGACTGATAGAAAAATGATGGCAGTAATCAGAGGCAATGTATCGGAATGGAGAAATGTCACAAGTGGAGTACCACAGGTTCAGTTCTTGCACCAGTGATGTTTATTGTCTACATAAATGATCTACCAGTTGGTATACAGAATTATATGAACATGTTGCTGATGATGCTAAGATAATAGGAAGGATAAGAAATTTAGATGACTGTCATGCCCTTCAAGAAGACCTGGACAAAATAAGTATATGGAGCACCACTTGGCAAATGGAATTTAATGTAATAAATGTCATGTTATGGAATGTGGAATAGGAGAACATAGACCCACACAACCTATATATTATGTGAGAAATCTTTAAAGAATTCTGATAAAGAAAGAGATCTAGGAGTGGTTCTAGATAGAAAACTATCACCTGAGGACCACATAAAGAATATTGTGCAAGGAGCCTATGCTATGCTTTCTAACTTCAGAATTGCATTTAAATACATGAATGGCGATATACTAAAGAAATTGTTCATGACTTTTGTTAGGCCAAAGCTAGAATATGCAGCTGTTGTGTGGTGCCCATATCTTAAGAAGCACATCAACAAACTGGAAAAGGTGCAAAGACATGCTACTAAGTGCATCCCAGAACTGAAGGCAAGAGCTACGAGGAGAGGTTAGAAGCATTAAATATGCCAAAACTAGAAGACAGAAGAAAAAGAGGTGATATGATCACTACGTACAAAATAGTATCAGGAATTGATAAAATCGACAGGGAAGACTTCCTGAGACCTGGAACTTCAAGAACAAGAGGTCATAGATTTAAACTAGCTAAACACAGATGCCGAAGAAATATAAGAAAATTCACCTTCGCAAATAGAGTGGTAGACGGTTGGAACAAGTTAAGTGAGAAGGTGGTGGAGGCCAAGACCGTCAGTAGTTTCAAAGCGTTATATGACAAAGAGTGCTGGGAAGACGGGACACCACGAGCTTAGCTCTCATCCTGTAACTACACTTAGGTAATTACCTTAGGTAATTACACACACACAGCCTATGAAGCAAGAACGGAGGACTTTTGGACATGCTGATTTGTGAACCTCATTCTGGAGACATTCTTGTATCAACACATAAAGCAGGCTACAAGAATGAGGGAAGGAGATGTACCGTCATTACTGGATCTAGTATTCACCAGGAAAGAAGAAGAGATATTTGACATCCAGTACCTTCCTCCCTTGGGAAAGAGTGATCACGTCCTGTTAGACATTGATTATGCTTTAAGATATCATCTAGAAGAAAATGGGGACATTGAAACAGTTGATAAACTCGATTTAAGAAGAGGACACTATGGGGAACTTCGAAATTTTTTTAATGAGTGTAATTGGACAGACTTGTTCCTAGGCAGGGAAGTAAATGAAATGTATGCCAAATTTTAAAAAATATATGAGGAAGGCACACAAACATTCATACCAAAACAGAGATGCAGGGACAGAAAACAGGATTGGTTCAACAGAAATTGTGAGAGGGCCAGAGACCAAAAGACACAAAAATGGA
The DNA here is from genome assembly GCF_040958095.1 of Procambarus clarkii. Lineage (NCBI taxonomy): Eukaryota > Metazoa > Arthropoda > Malacostraca > Decapoda > Cambaridae > Procambarus > Procambarus clarkii. Next base: position 34,176,013 of record NC_091210.1, read on the forward strand.
ATCAGTATAGGAAGAGGCCAAACCCCCAAACATACCAGCGATACAAAGATGCGAGAAACAACTATACGGCAGTAAGGAGAGAGGCAGAAAGAAATTTTGAAAAAGGGAAAGCGGATAAATGTAAAACAGAACCGGGCCTATTCTACAAATTCATAAACAACAAATTGCAGGTAAAGGATAATATCCAGTGTTTGAAAATGGGAAACAGATTCACAGAAAATGAAAAGGAAATGTGTGAAACATTAAATAAAAAGTTCCAAAGTGTGTTTGTACAAAATTAAATCTTCAGAGACCCAGACACAATAAGAATTCCAGAGAACAACATAGAGCGGATAGAGGTGTCTAGAGATAAAGTGGAAAATATGCTAAAGGCGTTCAGAAAGAACAAAGCAGCTGGCCCAGATGGAGTTTCACCATGGGTTCTGAGAGAATGTGCATCTAAGCTCAGCATTCCACTTCACCTGATCTTTCAGGCATCCCTGTGTACAGGAATCGTAGCAGATGTGTGGAAACAGGCTAACATAGTTCCAATCTACAAAAGTGGCAGTATGGAAGACCCCCTCAATTATAGACCTGTATCATTGACAAGTGTAATAGTGAAAGTATTGGAAAAGCTAATCAAAACTAAATGGGTAGAACACCTGGAGAGAAATGATATAATATCAGACAGACAGTATGGTTTTCGATCTGGAAGATCCTGTGTATCGAATTTACTCAGTTTCTACGATCGAGCCACAGAGATATTACAGGAAAGAGATGGTTGGGTTGAGTGCATCTATCTGGACCTAAAAAAGGCTTTCGACACAGTTCCACATAAGAGGTTGTTCTGGAAACTGAAAATATTGGAGGGGTGACAGGTAAGCTTTTAACATAGATGAAAAATTTTCTGACTGATAGAAAAATGAGGGCAGTAATCAGAGGCAATGTATTGAACTGGAGAAATGTCACCAGTGGAGTACCACAGGGCTCAGTTCTTGCACCAGTGATGTTTATTGTCTACATAAATGATCTACCAGTTGGTATACAGAATTATATGAACATGTTTGCTGAAGATGCTAAGATAATAGGAAGGATAAGAAACTCAGATGATTGTCATGCCCTTCAAGATGACCTGGAAAAAATTAGTATATGGAGCACCACTTGGCAAATGGAATTTAATGTTAATAAATGCCATGTTATGGAATGTGGAATAGGAGAACATAGACCCCTCACAACCTATATATTATGTGAGAAATCTTTAAAGAATTCTGATAAAGAAAGAGATCTAGGGGTGGTTCTAGATAGAAAACTATCACCTGAGGACCACATAAAGAATATTGTGCGAGGAGCCTATGCCACGCTTTCTAATCTTCAGAATTGCTTTTAAATACATGGATGGTGATATACTAAAGAAATTGTTCACGATTTGTTAGGCCAAAGCTAGAATATGCAGTGTTGTGTGGTGCCCATATCTTAAGAAGCACATCAACAAACTGGAAAAGGTGCAAAGACATGCTACTAAGTGGCTCCCAGAACTGAAGGGCAAGACCTACGAGGAGAGGTTAGAGGCATTAAATATGCCAAAACTAGAAGACAGAAGAAAAAGAAGTGATATGATCACTACATACAAAATAGTAACAGAAATTGATGAAATCGATAGGGAAGATTTCCTGAGACCTGGAACTTTAAGAACAATAGGTCATAGATTTAACTAGCTAAACACAGATGCCGAAGAAATACTGTATAAGAAAATTCACTTTCGCAAACAGAGTGGCAGACGGTTGGAACAAGTTAGGTGAGAAGGTGGTGGAGGCCAAGACCGTCAGTAGTTTCAAAGCGTTATATGACAAAGAGTGCTGGGAAGACGGGACACCACGAGCGTAGCTCTCATCCTGTAACTACACTTAGGTAATTACACTTAAATAATTACACACATACACACACACACACTGTGTACTCACCTAATTGTGCTTGCGGGGGTTGAGCTTTGGCTCTTTGGTCAAGCCTCTCAACTATCAATCAACTAGTGTACAGATTCTTGAGCCTACTGGGCTCTATCATATCTACATTTGAAACTGTGTATGGAGTCAGCCTCCACCACATCACTTCCTAGTGCATTCCATTTATTAACTACTCTGACACTGAAAAAATCTTTCTAACGTCTCTGTGGCTCATCTGGGTACTAAGTTTCCACCTGTGTCCCCTTGTTCGTGTCCCACCCGTGCTGAAGAGTTTGTCTTTGTCCACCCTGTCAATTCCCCTGAGAATTTTGTAGGTGGTTATCATGTCTCCCCTTACTCTTCTGTTTTCCAGGGATGTGAGGTTCAGCTCCTTTAGCCTTTCCTCGTAGCTCATTCCTCTCAGTTCTGGGACGAGCCTGGTGGCATACCGCTGAATCTTCTCTAACTTTGTTTAGAGAAGATTCCACCACACCACTTTAGGCAGTGGTGTGGTGGAATATCTTGTGTTTAACTAGGTATGGACTCCAGGCTGGAGCTGCATACTCCAGGATTGGTCTTACATAAGTGGTATACAGGGTTCTGAAAGATTCCTTACACAAGTTTCTGAAGGCAGTTCTTATGTATGCCAGTCTAGTATATGCCGCTGATGATATTCTTTTGATGTGGGCCTCTGGGGACAGGTTCGGTGTGATATCAACCCCCAGATCCTTCTCTCTATTTGACTCTTGCAGGATTTCCCCTCCCAGATGATACCTTGTGTTTAGCCTCCTGCTCCCTTCGCCTAATTTCATCACCTTACACTTTCCTGAGTTGAACTTTAGCAGCCATTTTCTAGATCATTCCTCCAGTTTATCCAGGTCATCCTGTAGTCTCTGTCTATCTTCATCCGTCTTGATTCTTCTCATAATTTTTGCATCATCAGCAAACATTGAGAGGAATGAGTCTATACCCTCTGGAAGATGTTCACATATATTAGAAACAGGATTTATCCAAGTACTGAGCCCTGTGGGACTCTGCTGGTGACATCTCGCCACTCTGATGTCTCCCCCCCCTCACCGTTACTCGCTGTTTCCTGTTGCTTAAGTACTCCCTTATCCACTGGAGCACCTTCCCTTTGACTCCTGCCTGTTGCTCCAACTTTTTTAACAGCCTTTTATGGGGTACTGTGTCAAAGGCTTTTTGGCAATCCAGGAAAATGCAGTCGGCCCACCCTTCTCTTTCCTGCCTAATTTTCGTTGCCTGGTCATAAAATTCTATTAAACCTGTGTGGCACGATTTACCATCTTTAAACCCATGTTGGTGGTGCGTTACAAAGTTATTTCCCTCCAGATGCTCTACGAGCCTTTTCCTCATGATCTTCTCCATCACCTTGCATGGTATACAAGTTAAGGAACCTGGCCTGTAATTCAGTGCCTCTTGCCTGTCACCCTTTTTGTATATTGGGACCACGTTAGCTGTCTTCCAACTTTCTGGTAAGTCTCTTGTTTCCAGTGACCTGTTATACACCATAGAGAGTGGCACACTTAGTGCTTCTGCACCTTCCTTTAGTATCCATGGTGAGATTCTGTCAGGCCCAACAGCCTTTGTCACATCCAGCTCCAGCAGACACCTTTTGACCTCATCACTGGTGAGGTCAAATTCCTCCAAGGTTGCTTGGTTTGCTGCCTCCTCATTTAGTGCAGGGGCTTCTCCTTGTTCTATTGTGAAGACCTCCTGGAATCTCTTGTCGAGTTCTTCACACACCACCTTGTCATTCTCTGTGTATCTGTTCTCCCCTTTCCGCAGCTTCATCACTTGTTCCTTCACTGCTGTTTTCCTCCTGATGTGGCTGTGGAGCAGCTTTGGTTGGGTCTTGGCTTTACTCGCGATGTCATTTTCAAACTGTCTCTCTGCTTCCCTCCTCACTCTGAGGTACTCATTTCTGGCCCTCTGGTATCTCTCCCTGCTCTCTGGTGTTCTGTTATTTCTGTAGTTTCTCCATGTTCTTTTACTCAGTTGCTTCACTACCTTGCATTCCTGGTTAAACCATGGGTTTTTCTGTTGTTTTTCGTTTTCTCCTTTTGGACAGGGATAAACCTGTCTGCAGCTTCCTGGCACTTCTGGGTGACAAAATCCATCATGACCTACACATTCTTGTCTGTTCTGTTTCCCATGGTATTCCCCTGAGGAAGTTCCTCATCACGTCATATTTTCCTCTTCGGTAATTCAGTCTTTTTCCCTCTACTCCCATCCTTGGATAGGTTATCCCAACCTCCACCAAGTACTCAAAGGTAAGTACACTGTGGTCACTCATTCCTATGGGGGCTTCAACTTTAACTTCCCTTACTTCTGACTCATTCAGGGTGAATATCAAGTCGAGTCTAGCTGGTTCATCATTGCCTCTCACTCTTGTGGGTTTCTTGACATGCTGGCTCAGAAAATTCCTTGTTTCCACTTCCAAGAGTTTAGCTCTCCATGTATCTGCACCACCATGTGGATCCCCATTCTTCCAGTCTATCTTTGCATGGTTGAAATCACCCATGATTAAGAGTCTTGAGCCATTCCTGCTGGCAACTGAAGCTGTTCTCTCTTATTATATTAATTAATGGTTGCCATGTTGTTCCTATCAAACTCCTGTCTAGGTCTTCTGTCATTTAGGGGAGGGTTGTAAATGACTGCCACTATTATCTTAGGTCCACCCATTGTTATAGTTCCTGTTATGTAATCTCTGAATCCGTCACAGCCCGGAATTTCCATCTCATCAAAACTCCAGTCCTTCCTTATCAGCAGGGCCACTCCTCCACCTCCTGACAATTTTGTTTTCGTTAGTCCTATTACATCAGGGTTTTCTTCTTGCACCCTTTCTGCTAGTTCACTTGCTTTATTGGTAATCCCATCAATGTTTGAGTGCATTACCTTGAAGCTCACTTTCTTATATCCAATTTCACCCTCACTCCCCACAAGTGTAGGAAGTTGTTCCATGGTCATTGCTACTTGGGTAGGCTCATCCTCCTGTGAGGTAGTTTCCATGGGTTCAGGGGGAGGTGGAGTGGGGGGATGGAGGGCTTAGGTCTTCCTCAGGCTTGCTTGGGGCAGGAGGAAGTCCTGGGGGTGAGGGGGCAGGGATTGCTTGGGGAGAGGGCACGCCCTCCTGCGGTGTAGTTGACAGGGGTTTGGAGGGAGATGTAGTGGGGGATAGAGGGTTTTGGTCTTGCTCAGGCCTGTGTGTGTGTGTGTGATACAGTACAGATACCTTTGATACAGTACCACTCAAGAGGCTAGTGAGAAAGCTGGAGATGCAGGCCGGTGTGAAAGGGAAGGTACTCCATTGGATACAGGAGTACCTAAGCAACAGGAGACAACGAGTCAGTGTGAGGGATGAGGTCTCAGATTGATGAGATGTTACAAGTGGAGTCCCGCAGGGGTCAGTCCTTGGGCCTATACTATTTCTGATATATGTAAATGATCTCCCAGAGGGTATAGAATCGTTTCTCACAATGTTTGCTGATGATGCAAAAATAATGAGGAGGACTGAAACAGAGGATGATAGTAGGAGGCTACAAGATGACCTAAACAGACTGAGTGAATGGTCCAACAAATGGCTGTTGAAATTCAACCCGAGTAAATGCAAAGTAATGAAACTAGGCAGTGGAAACAGGAGGCCAGACACAGGATACAGAATAGGAGATGAAGTACTTAATGAAACGGACAGAGAGAAAGATCTAGGAGTTGATATCACACCAAACCTGTCTCCTGAAGCCCACATAAAAAGAATAACGTCTGCGGCATATGCGAGGCTGGGTAACATCAGAACAGTGTTCAGGAACCTGTGTAAGGAATCATTCAGAATCTTGTACACCACATATGTAAGACCAATCATGGAGTATGCGGCCCCAGCATGGAGCCCGTACCTTGTCAAGCACAAGACGAAGCTGGAAAAAGTCCAAAGGTATGCCACTAGACTAGTCCCAGAACTAAGAGGCATGAGTTACGAGGAAAGGCTGCGGGAAATGCACCTTACGACCCTGGAGGACAGAAGAGTAAGAGGAGACATGATCACAACCTACAAAATCCTCAGAGGAATCGACCGGGTAAACAAGGATGAACTATTCAACACTGGTGGGACGCGAACAAGGAGACACAGGTGAAAACTGAGTACACACATGAGCCATAGGGACGTTAGAAGGAACTTTTTCAGTGTCAGAGTAGTTAACGGATGGAATGTATTAGGCAGTGATGTGGTGGAGGCTGACTCCATACACAGTTTCAAATGTAGATATGATAGAGCCCAGTAGGCTCAGGAATCTGTACACCAGTTGATTGACAGTTGAGAGGCGGGACTAAAGAGCCAAAGCTTAACCCCCGCAAGCACAAATAGGTGAGTACACACGCACACACATGGAAAAGATGCAAAGACATGCTACTAAGTGGCTCCCAGAACTGAAGGGCAAGAGCTACGAGGAGAGGTTAGAGGCATTAAATATGCCAAAACTAGAAGACAGAAGAAAAAGAGGTGATATGATCACTACATACAAAATAGTAACAGGAATTGAGAAAATCGACAGGGAAGATCTCCTGAGACCTGGAACAAAAGAGTGCTGGGGAGACGGGACACCACGAGCGTAGCTCTCATCCTGTAACTACTTTTAGGTAATTTCACTTAGGTAATTACACACACACACACACACACACAGTAGTAGGCCAGCGAGGGTAGGAGACACACGCGATTAGCGAGGTCCGCGGAAATTCGTCAATTTCTCGGGACATTTAAGGATTATTGAGGCTAGATCATAGTATTTGGCCTCTCGCAGTGTGTAGCTAGCAGGGTGCTATATAGCATAGTCATATCGCTAGCGATAGTGCAAAAAAACCACAGTGTAACTAGTGGAATCACCGGTGCATACAGTGTGGAGGACCGAGTAGTGACCTGACCTGACCTGACCTGACGGCCAGGTGGGACGGCCCGCCGTGGAACTGCTGACTGTTTGTTGGGTGGTGACTGTGACTCCAGAGATTTGTGTAGAAAAGAATCGACATCGTCAATCTACTAGCACTTAGAGAATCACCAAGTGGAAAGGCGACGACGGAGCACCATCGTCTACCATACATCATCATTACTCATCTAGTTGTGTGAGCGGGAATCATACTGGTATGTACCCCCTCTCTGGTCAAGTAATCAGGTGTACAGTGTGAGGTAAAATATTATCAAATTCTTGTTCAGGATAGTATATATATTTAAAATCTCGGTGTGGCTCATTCTGGGTAGAAGTTACCGCTTCCGTGAACTAGTGACACACGAACACGCACGCACACGCACGCACGCACGCATGCACTCAAGCCCACGTACGTATGCACGCACACACACACGCACACACAGGCTAGAAGGGATTAACACCTTTCGTGGAAAGGAGATAAAACCTCTCATAATCCACCCCCTTTCTTACCTGCTGTAAGCTGAACACCTCACCTCCTAGTAACCCCATCCCAAGCGCACACACGTTCTCTCTCTCTCTCTTGCTCTCTCTCTCTTGCTCTCTCTCTCTTGCTTTCTCTCTCTCTTGCTCTCTCTCTCTCTTGCTCTCTCTCTCTTGCTCTCTCTCTTGCTCTCTCTCTCTCTTGCTCTCTCTCTTGCTCTCTCTCTTGCTCTCTGTTACGAACCCGGATCCAGCGTCCGAGCCCGGAGCAGTGACGACCGCGCCATCTGTGGGTCAGCTCCCGAAACCCCCACCAAATGGACGAAGACACCTGGCGAGGACGGGATGTATTGGCCTCGAGGGCCAGTTTCTAGTCCGGTTCAGCGCTCAACACAGCCGCTGCTGACCTCTGGTGAGGTGGTACTCAGACACCAGCGCCATCTATGGAGTCGATAGGTGGGCGTTTGTGCCTGAGCCTGTAAGTGAGGTGCCTTAGTGTGTCCAAGTTATTGATGACGTGTCTGCTTACAGAGTCGACCTGGGACTGCTGTGATGGAAGTTGAGTCAGTCTACCCGAGGCAGCTGTCTCCATACCGTGTGCTTTGCTGCAGCAGCTGTGAAGTCGTTCCCTGGAAGAACACTGTGGTGTTACCCTGCCAGTGGAGTGGCAGTAGAACGATTACCCGGGACCGACTGCTGGAGACGTTTATCCACTGGGGTATTGAGGACAGGAGAGTGATTTGTGGTATCACACGAGGCTCCTGTCTAGGGCGTTACCCTAATATCGCCCGTGGAATGGCCTGACCAGCCTTGCTGATCCGGAACCTGCCAGCAGACCTGCTGGACGTGTGGTTGACGGCCTCCACGGCGGTGCCCCCAGTGGACCTGTGTTTTGGCTGACCTGTGGCCAGGGTAGGCTCAACTTCTCAGAAGAATTCGTTGTGAGGCCACGAAGAAGCACCGAGGATTTAGCACTGAGAGTCTGTGTCCAGAGTCTTCAGCAGAAGACTACAGTGTATTTCCCCTGTAAATAAGTGTTAATACCCCTCCCCCTGTGTAACTTTATATATTATTTATTGGTGTTGGAAATCATTATATTATATTAAGTTCTTAACTTTCTTTCCCTTCCCCCTTTAAGTTTCTTGTGTCACGGATCACATCCCTTGAAAGCCACTACTGGCTTGGGGTCGGATACAACTTCCTCTAACAACATCAGAGTAAGAACCCCGTTGCGTCCCGAGAGGGTCGTAACATAATTGGCATCCCCATCGGGATCCGTCCCCTTGTTAAGTATGTTTGACAGGGGTGGTGAAGTGGCGTAATCCCTGTATATAATTCCCCCTGTGAGACGATTGTGACGTTATACGTCCTGTGCGGTGCTCAAGAGTGAATAAGTGCAATATTGTGCAGTGCGGTGCTCGCTGTGACTAAGCGATTAAGTGCAATATTGACTAGTGCGGTGCTCAGTGATTCAGTGCAATATTGTAGAGCGAAGTGTTCGCTTGGATTCAGTGCAATATTGGGTAGTGCGGTGCCCGAAGTAATTACGTGCAATATTGGCAAGTGAGGCGCCAGGTGCGATAAAGTGCAATATTGGCGTAGAACAGTGCTCGGTGCGTGAAGTGTTAACGTGTAAGCGGTGTGTCAAGTGCTAGTTAAGTGTTCCATCGGTGACAATGGCAGAGAAAGCTACCATCGATGATTTGGACGATGTGCAGGCTTTTCTGAACAGAGGGGACTGTCTTGCCAGATTAAAATATCTGAGCAAACCAGAGCTTGTACTAGTGAGCGCCTACCTGGAGATCAAGATCCGTGCCAGTGATTCCCGTGTGGAGATCTTGTCCAAGGTTCACCGGCACCTGAAGGCAGAAGAGAAACAGGAAGGCGAGACTCCTAGTACAAGGGAAGGTGAGGAAATAGCTTCCACGGAAAAGGAAGATAAGGGCAGTGACGTTGACAGTGATGCAGGTGAGCTTAATATTAGCTTTCTTACAGTCAAAATGCGTGCCCTAGAGATCAATCGTGAGATAGAGTGGAAGAAGTTAGAATTAGAACGAGAATTAAAAGATAAAAAAGTGGAGATGAAAAATAAAGAAATGGAGATGAAAGAAAAGGAATTGGCGATGAGGCGTCTAGAATTAGAAGAGAAACGAGAAAGAGAAGAACGAGAAAGAGAAGAGAAACGAGAAAGAGAAGAACGAGAAAGAGAAGAGAAATGAGAAAGAGAAGAACGAGAAAGAGAAGAGAGACGAGAGAGAGAAGAACGAGAAAGAGAAGAGAGACGAGAGAGAGAAGAACGAGAAAGAGAGAGAGAAGAGCGAGAAAGGGAAGAGAAACAGCGAGAGAGAGAAGAAAAAGAAAGACAGAGACAACATGAACTAGAAGTATTGCGATTAGGCGGTGGTCGGAGGCCAACAACGGACACCAGCGGTTTCGATACGGTAAGGAACATCAAAATGGTCCCCAAATTCAATGAGAGGGAAGTTTCGAAGTTCTTTGCAGCCTTCGAGAAAGTCGCTGCCTCTTTGGAGTGGCCAAGGGAGAATTGGGCCATCATGATACAGTCAGTCTTGACTGGGAAGGCCCAAATTGCCTACTCTACGTTATTCCTTGACGACTCCGGCGATTACGACAAGGTGAAGAAGGTTGTGCTCATGGCGTACCAATTGGTACCTGAGGCTTACAGGCAAAAGTTCAGAAACCTGAAGAAGACCTCAGAGCACACTTTCACCGAATTCGCCACCATCAAGGAGCGACTTTTCCAGGAATGGTGTGCCTTGGCATCCCCAGCGGGATGCCAGGGCACCTGTGTTACGAACCCGGATCCAGCGTCCGAGCCCGGAGCAGTGACGACCGCGCCATCTGTGGGTCAGCTCCCGAAACCTCCACCAAATGGACGAAGACACCTGGCGAGGACGGGATGTATTGGCCTCGAGGGCCAGTTTCTAGTCCGGTTCAGCGCTCAACACAGCCGCTGCTGACCTCTGGTGAGGTGGTACTCAGACACCAGCGCCATCTATGGAGTGGATAGGTGGGCGTTTGTGTCTGAGCCTGTAAGTGAGGTGCCTTAGTGTGTCCGAGTTATTGATGACGTGTCTGCTTACAGAGCCGACCTGGGACTGCTGTGATGGAAGTTGAGTCAGTCTACCCGAGGCAGCCGTCTCCATACCTTGTACTTTGCTGCAGCGGTTGTGAAGTCGTCCCCCGGAAGAACACTGTGGTGTGTTACCCTGCCAGTGGAGTGGCAGTAGAAGGATTACCCGGGACCGACTGTTGGAGACGATCATCCACTGGGGTATTGAGGACAGGAGAGTGATTTCGGGAGAGAGGCCGGGTTCGTAACACATTGTCTTTCTTTTTCTCGGAAGGTGGAGACCAAGGAAGACCTCGAGCAGCTGATCCTGCTCGAGGACTTCAAGGATTGTTTGTCTGGAGACCTGAAGACGTACCTAGAGGAACAGCAGGTAGAGACCTTGAGTGCGGCAGCCACCATGGCTGAAGAGTATATCCTGACGCACAGGCCTTCTGCTAAGTACGTCCCAAGGCATTACCAGCGCCGTTTGGACAGACCTCATGACGAAGAAGAAGAGACTCCCGTCCCACGAAGCGCTAAGAAGACGCCCCCAAGTAGCCCTCGAAGGACTAGTCCTAGTAGTCCGAAACACCGGAGTCCAAGGAGGAATGTGGTGTGCTGGACCTGTGGGCAGAAAGGGCATGTAGCTGCTAGGTGCCGAGGCAGAAGAGGTGGCGGCTCACGTAGGGAGGTGATGATGATGAGCTGTGTGACATCACCAGAAGGAAGCCAGTCGACGACGACGCAGGAAGAACCCAGATTGTTTTCCCCTCACACTTCAGGCGGGTATGTATCGAGTGATCATACTGGTAGATCTGTAGTAGTGCTCAGAGATAGTGGAGCAGCCCAGTCCCTGATCGTGAAGAGCTCGTTACCCGAGGGAGTAAGTGTGGATGGGAGACAAGAGGTTGTCCTGGTTGGGTTTCCAAGGACGCAGTACATCGCCCCCTTAGTGCCAGTACATCTCAACTCGCCTTACTTCAGTGGCACATGTGCGTTGGCAGTAGTCGATACCCTCCCTGTGGCTGGGATTGACGTGGTACTAGCCAACGACTTGGTGACTGATTGGAGCATCAATCTTCCCAAGGTTGCGGACGAGTCTACCGGAACAGCACGGTCTGAGGTAACAGGCAATGGTAATATCCAGGTAAAGGCAGACCCGGATTTAAACATATTTAATTTGTCCTCTCACCCGCAGATCGACAGTGTTCTAGCAGAGTCTCCTGATTTTTCTCTCGACAAGGAACATGAGGTTACGATGGCAGAAGTACCTGAGCAAGAAGAGAGGCCTTGTGTGCAGGCACCCACGGATACCAACGAGTCTGGAGCGAAGGCGGACGTGTACTTGCGGTATGGCAAGGTACAGTGTTCATTGAACCGACCAGAGATTCCCCAGACGTCAGAGGTATGTGAGGTGTGTTTGAAAGGTCTAGTGCCCTCTGTGGTCCAAACCAGGCTAATGGATGTAGCCGGCTATGGACATAACAGGCTCAGGAAGCTTATCCCTCAGCTAACCTACTGTTTCTTAGCGATATTTTGTTTTGTGCTCGTATGTGTTCCCAGTGTTCTCGGTAAGGATCAGTGGACGACCCGAAGGATGATGGTTCCCTTGAACATCGCAAAGAGGTCCCAGGGATTGGAGATTTGTACTGCAAGTGTTGCAGTTGAAGAAGGGACCTGGAAGGTAATGGTAGATACAGGAGGTACGCGATACGATAATATGAGTGACTCTTTCCGACAGGTTGACACCCCCCCGCGTGATTGCTGAGCCTCAATGCAGCGTTATGCGGAACGTTGGTCGACCTGACGGTGGCAGAGCGAATGCCATCTTCGTGTGTGAGCAGCCCTGTTGAAACTAGATGTAAGCCTAGTAGAGGCGTATGCAGTAAGTATTGACTTACCCACTTTCGCTATCACTCTGAATTATCAGACCCCTGTATTCCAGGTTCCTGTCTCCCTGAAGGACTACCGGACCGGCACCAGAAATGCCGTCTGTGACCAGCCATCATCGGTGCCACGACATAGGGAAGTGTCGAGTCGCCCCAGATCATGTCCACACCGATCCTTACTTGAGAGATGTGAGATGATGCCCCTGCTTGACATCGCAGTGAAGATGTGGACGATTACATCAGGCAGGTCATTGCCTTCTATCTGCAAGTTACCGTTGTGCCGGAAATATCTAGTAGAACAGTTCTGTGGACAAGACAGCCTCATCACTCCAGTTCATAATGCACGTGAGTCCATTTGGAGTTGTGTCGCTGTACTAATTTGGTTTGTGTTTCTTTTTATTGAACCCCAAACCAAATTCTTTTTGGTGGGGAGGTGTTACGAACCCGGATCCAGCGTCCGAGCCCGGAGCAGTGACGACCGCGCCATCTGTGGGTCAGCTCCCGAAACCCCCACCAAATGGACGAAGACACCTGGTGAGGACGGGATGTATTGGCCTCGAGGGCCAGTTTCTAGTCCGGTTCAGCCCTCAACACAGTCACTGCTGACCTCTTGTGAGGTGGTACTCAGACACCAGCGCCATCTATGGAGTGGATAGGTGGGCGTTTGTGTCTGAGCCTGTAAGTGAGGTGCCTTAGTGTGTCCGAGTTATTGATGACGTGTCTGCTTACAGAGTCGACCTGGGACTGCTGTGATGGAAGTTGAGTCAGTCTACCCGAGGCAGCCGTCTCCATACCGTGTGCTTTGCTGCAGCAGCTGTGAAGTCGTTCCCCGGAAGAACACTGTGGTGTTACCCTGCCAGTGGAGTGGCAGTAGAAGGATTACCCGGGACCGACTGCTGGAGACGTTTATCCACTGGGGTATTGAGGACAGGAGAGTGATTTGTGGTATCACGCGAGGCTCCTGTCTAGGGCGTTACCCTAATATCGCCTGTGGAGTGGCCTGACCAGCCTTGCTGATCCGGAACCTGCCAGCAGACCTGCTGGACGTGTGGTTGACGGCCTCCACGGCGGTGCCCCCAGTGGACCTGTGTTTTGGCTGACCTGTGGCCAGGGTAGGCTCAACTTCTCAGAAGAATTCGTTGTGAGACCACGAAGAAGCACCGAGGATTTAGCACCGAGAGTCTGTGTCCAGAGTCTTCAGCAGAAGACTACAGTGTATTTCCCCTGTAAATAAGTGTTAATACCCCTCCCCCTGTGTAACTTTTATATATTATTTATTGGTGTTGGAAATCATTATATTATATTAAGTTCTTAACTTTCTTTCCCTTCCCCCTTTAAGTTTCTTGCGTCACGGATCACATCCCTTGAAAGCCACTACTGGCTTGGGGTCGGATACAACTTCCTCTAACAACATCAGAGTAAGAACCCCGTTGCGTCCCGAGAGGGTCGTAACACTCTCTTGCTCTCTCTCTCTCTTGCTCTCTCTCTCTTGCTCTCTTTTGCTCTCTCTCTTGCTCTCTTGCTCTCTCTCTCTATTGACAAGGGACAAAATGGCAGGAGGCCGCAACAGGGACACGGGAAGCAGCCAGGGAGATCAAACAAAGGAATTGCTAACCCAAGTTCTGGAGGAATTCAGGAGGGAGATAATGAATGAAGATTACAATTAACAATCTGCAAAGTGAGCTGGCATCAGCAAGGGAGGAGATCAAATCTCTCACAGAGAAAAATAAAGAGACTGAGCATCAGATTATCATCCAAAGGAAAGGTGGGATTGTTACATTGGAATGAAATGCCTCTGTACCTGAAACATATGTGGAACGACTGAAAAAGAGCTCAGAAGCAATGGACACAGTGGGAGGTAGCGATGCAGGCAGCTACATCACAGGAAGCAGCAAGGTGCACCACTCAACTGCTGGAGAGAAAAAGATCAGTGGTAGTTGTAGGCATCAAAGAACAGGAAGGATCCAACAGGCATGAATGGAATGGCAAGGATAGAGAGGCAGTACATGGGCTACTGAAGGGATTACAGATGGAAGGGGCTGTACATAACATAGAGAAGGTTTTCAGGTTGGCTGGTACAACAAGGACAGAAACCGACTTGTAAAGGTGGTGTTTACAAACGAAACCACGAAGGAGGACATTCTCGAAAGGAAGAGTCGTCTGCAGCATATGGAGGGATACAAAAAAGTATTCCTGCAGAGGGACAGGACGAAGGAGGAGAGAGCCAGGGCAGCAGAGGCAAGGAGGAAGTGCAGGGAGAGAGGAGCAAACCAGGAAATCACAGCCCTCAACACAACAGTCCCAGAGACAAGAGGAGAACCCAAAACCAGCATCCCAGCAACACAGAGGGGGGGGGGCAACACCACCTCCCCCCTCTGCATAGAAACCCTCCCTTCCCCTCACCCTACCTGCCCCCACCCAACCCTCCCTCCCCCCCCCCACCCCATTCTGACCCTGACACCCCTTCCCCATTCCCATCATGTCCCCCTCCCACCTTTTTCCCCCTGCCCCCCTCCCCCTTCATCCCATACCCTCCCTATCTCCTCCTCCCCCTCACCCCGTATCCTCCATGTCCCCCCTACCTCCTTAACCCACACCCTACCTGTCCCCCCTTCCCTTAAACTCCCACCCCCCACCCCAAAATCCTCTGAGACCCTGCAAGCCACCTCACAGATCCTCTCACCCACGGAACAGCTTCCCACACCAGCAGAATGCTTGCCAAGAAAGGGACATGAAAATGAACAGAAGAAAGTGAGCTTCAAGGCGATGTACACTAACATAGATGGGATTTCAAATAAAACAAGTGAACTTGGAGAATGAGCACTAGAAGAAAACCCAAACATAATAGCACTCACAGAAACAAAGTTAACGAAAATCATAACAAACTCAGTGTTTCCACAGGGCGACTATGTAGTGAGGAAAGAGAGAGAAGGGAGAGGAGGTGGTGTAGCTTTGCTACTAAGAGAAGGTTGGAGTTTCGAAGAGATGGTAATTCAGAACTGTGAAGGTTTCAGTGACTACATATCAGGCACCATAGCAACTGGAGGACAGAAAATTATAGTAGTAGTCATATATAACCCCCCACCGAATGTCAGAAGACCTAGAAAGGAATATGATAGAAACAACTTGGCCACCATCAATATAATAGAGAGAGCAGCTTCTGTGGCTAGCAGGAACGGATCCAGGCTACTAATCATGGGAGACTTCAACCATGGAAAGATAGATTGGGGAAACAGAGACCCACATGGAGGCCCAGACACATGGAGAGCTAAGCTGCTGGATGTGGCAACAAGAAACTTTCTAAGTCAACACGTCAAGGGACCGACAAGAACGAGAGGAGGGGGTGAACCAGCCTTGCTTGATTTGATATTTACCCTAAATGAGTCGGATATAAGGGAAGTTAAGTTGGAAGCCCCCTTGGGAATGAATGATCATAGTGTATTGAGCTTTGAGTACCTGGTTGAACTAGGAATTATCACCCCCAAAAAAGAACTGGGAAACAAAGGGCTGGCGTACCAAAAGGGAAACTATGAGGAGATGAATAAATTCCTATGGGATATACATTGGGACACAGAACTCGGAACCAAGTCCGTACAAGACATAATGGACTATGTCACTCAAAAATGTCAGGAGGCTGTAAGCAGGTTTGTCCCAGCCCAACAGGAAAAAACAAAGAAGCAAAGGAAGAATCCGTGGTTTAATAGGGAATGTATGAAAGCAAAGGAGCTGAACAAAAGGGCATGGAGGAACTTCCGTAATAACAGAACACCAGAAAGTAGAGAGAGATACCAGAGAACCAGGAACGAGTATGTTAGTGTGAGAAGAGCAGCTGAGAAAAGGTATGAAAATGATATAGCTAATAAAACCAAGACCGAACCAAAGCTACTACACAGTCACATCAGGAGGAAGACAACAGTGAAGGAACAGGTGATGAAACTTAGGGTGGGCGAGGACAGGTACACAGAGAATGACAAAGAGGTGTGTGAAGAACTCAACAAAAGGTTCCAGGAGGTCTTTACAATAGAACAGGGAGAAGTCACGGCGCTAGGAGAGGTGGCAGCAAACCAGGTGACCGTGGAAAGGTTCGAAATTACAAGAGATGAGGTCAAGAAGCACCTATGGGAGCTGGATGTGAGAAAAGCTGTTGGGCCGGATGGAATCTCACCATGGGTATTGAAAGAGTGTGCAGGAGCACTTTGCTTGCCACTCTCCATAGTGTATAGTAGGTCACTGGAAACGGGAGACCTACCAGAAGTATGGAAGACTGCTAATGTAGTACCAATATTTAAAAAGGGTGACAGACAAGAGGCACTGAACTACAGGCCAGTGTCCTTAACTTGTATACCATGCAAGGTGATGGAGAAGATTGTGAGAAAAAACCTAGTAACACATCTGGAGAGAAGAGACTTCGTGACAACCCATCAACATGGGTTCAGGGAG